>NW_015539882.1:41107-64824 GCF_001515605.1 Sinocyclocheilus anshuiensis
TATATACATATACATATACATATATATACATATACATATACATATATATATACATATACATACACACATGCTCAACTCAAGTCTATTATTGCATATGCATATAAACAAGCTGAGATCACATACAGAGAAATATAGGGTTACAAAAAGAGGAAGAAACATTAACTGCAGATGTAGGCTTAATGATATTTGTTTCTTAGTTCGTTTTTTTTTTTTACTGGTTTTATGACTAGAGATAAAGTATGTCTTTCTATGTAGCTGTCATGCCACAATGGTATTGTTCAACCCAACAGACTACACAAGTAGTGCACAGGTAAAATATTTATTTTATTACTCTACACACAGTCCAAATACTTTTAGTCTTGGTAAGTTGTTTACCATAACTTTGTTAGATAAATTCTGTCAGAAAGTTGAATACGTATATACTGCTCATACGGTTGAAACGGCTGCATTCAATTGTTTGCGTGCCAACCAATAACAAACTGTTTTTGTTTGAAATGTTTTGATCATGACACCCTACAATGGATCAGACAAACATACTTTTCAGATGATGCATACATACATAACTATTTCTCCCTAATTTCAATTCATTTTAAGGTATAAAAGGTCAATTAAAACAAAATCTTGAACAACAACAAACAGAAGTAATTAGGGCTGCCATGTCTGCATTTCAAAATGTAATAAAAGACTAAAACAAGTTGTTCAACTGATGTACAAAATGCATCAAACACTAAGCACAAAAAAATATATGTGAAGTGCTCACAATTCAGGGAACCTGTTACCACATCTTAAATAAATGTATGGTTGCGAGTTAAAATTCTAATTTATTCTGCCAACAGTATTTGGATGAGTTTGGGGGAGTTTAGAATAAAGTCAAAATGTTTCGAGAATAAAGTCGAAATGTTTCGAGAATATATTGTCGAAACATTTCGACTTTATTCTCGTAGTATTCCGACTTTATTATCGTAATTTCGACTTTATTCTCAAAATATTATGACTTTAATCTCGTAATCTTAGATTTTTTTTTTTATTTATTTACGTGGCACTAAAACGCCGTCGTATAAAATGAGTGATGCAGTCACATTATTATTAAGCCAACACATTATTTTTTAGTGTATACATTCTGTGTACTCCCTCATGAGTCTCCCATATGTCTACACCATCTGATCAACTGATAATATTTACACTCACTGTTTGAAAGTGCTTTTTATGAAATTATCATGACATCATGCCTGCCAAAATGTTAACCATCCCTTAACATTACTCACCTGCAAATTAGCACAGTGCACAATAAAGTATGGCCTAACACACATACTGTACTGTGCTGCACCCTAGAGGCACATACTGCAAAGTACAGTATCAACGACTACGTTAACATAAACCCTATAATATAATCAAGGCAGTACTGTTGGAGCTCATGTAAACAATACTGTAATTATATTAATGTAATAATGCTCATAATTAAATTAACCATAAATGCAGTCAAGTCACACTTAACGTCTAACGTTAGTTTATCACTTATAGGCCATACTGCACATCAATGTTAGCTTCGAGCTAGTTTTTTTCCCTGCTGAAAAACACATTAAATCAGCCTAAACTGGTTTGTATGGTCACAACTGCTCTCTCTGTCTGATTAAACAGGTCTAATGGCTGGACTTAATGGGGTTTTGCCCAAATTCATCTAGTCGGGCTGGGAGAACCTAGCCAACAAGCAGTTTTTTTTTCTTTTAAATTGAAATAGCCAAACAATAAACATTGTAGTTACTTATATTGTAGCTAGATACACTATAATTTATTGAATGTTATTCCTCACCAGGATTTTTAATTTACTCCCTCCTCTGCTGATGACAACCTTTTTCGAAGGGTAGGGCTATTAAAAGTCCAAAACATGCCTTTTACACTTTCCTTGGGTTCAAGGTACAATATGGGTCTGTTCCAATCGTCCGCTGGTTCCCTGCAAACAGCGAACTTAAAATAAAAGTACACATGACGATCTTCTCAAGCGAAAATCCGCGTCCTCATCCAAAAATGCGCTACAAATGACTGAGGAAACAACACCGCTTTACGACGGAAGCCGAAAGAGGCGACGCGTTACAATGTCTTTCTTGTTTTCTGGCCATCTTAACATAACATGAGTTGTTTTCTCGGAATGTCCGCTTAAATTTCTTACGAAAAATCTATACGCCACTCACCATTTCTTAGCCGCAAGACATTTAATTTCTCCTACAACACCAATGCAGACGTCCCGGTGTTACAATATATTCGGTTCCTGAAATATTTGGTTCCAATGGGTGGCGCAGGAGTGAATATTCATTAGTTTCCATATTGTGGGCGTGTCCTTGAGACAACGCACAAACAAATGGACCTGAAAATATTAGTGCACGCTTTTCAAACAGCTTCTTGTTTAATGGATTTATTCGAAAACATAATGAAGTTTCAATGTTTAAGCATTAAAGCATTAACTGCAACAGTGTCAAAACAATGCATAGTTTGTGTAATATGATAAATCGTCTATGAACTGTTTTGCCTGATTGATTACAGGCACACGTCGCAAACAATAAGCGAATAACCTATGCTAAGCTCGGCTAATATAGTTTTTTACTCTTTGATGTGTTTAGCTTTTTATATTTCATTTGTGGGGCTTTAATTTTTGTTTGAATAGTTTGATATAGTTGTCATTGGAGACCATTACTGCGGTGTGTGTATAGCCTACATGAAACAAACCTCTACAAATGTATCTGTGGCCAAATAACATGTATATAAGATAGCCTGGTGTTAGTATCCTGTGTCATTCTTTCTTTCATGATCTTTTTTTTAATAGCCAATATTTCCCAGCCTCCACAGCCCCATCAGTAACTATATTAACACCAAACTACACATTTTCCTGTTTGTTTTTTGTTTTTTTATATATTATACTGGATATCATGTGGAATTATAATTAAAGTCAGACACATATTTTCTATAATTTTATTTTACTTTTTTTTTTTAAAACATCAGCATTTTTCCACATACACCTGTTTGGGAATCTCCAAGTACTAATAGATTATAATATATAGTATAAGTCCACCCAAAAATAACAACTCTTGTCATCATTTACCCGTTTAAAATCAGTATGAACAAAAAACAGATACATTTTTCAAAGTATCTTCTACAGAAGAATGAGTCATACAACCTTGAAACAACATTAGTGTTATTTTTTTATTTTTGAATGAACTGTCCCTTTAAAATGGACCTACAAAAGCATATGTCATGTTTTTCTTTATTGTATTTAGTTAACAGTCAAATACAGAGCATTGCTTAACAGTATGATTATGTATGATTAGGGAATCTGAGAAAGAACTACTACTACTATTATAATAATAAACATCATATATAAGCATAAATCGTATCTGTTCTTTGACCGCAGCAATTTTATTTCAGAATATGGTACACAGTACCATAACATGTTGATATCAGACCATAGTCCCATTTCGCTTGAGTTTAACATGTTCTGCCACGACAGAACTATTATTGGAGATTCAATCCTTATCTACTTAAAGACCCAGCTTTTGAAAAATACATTAATGCTAAATTGGATGATTTCTTTAGAAATAATGACAATGGCCAAGTCTCCGATTCCATTTTAAGGGATGCTCTTAAGGCAGTCATAAGGGGTCATATTATTTCTTACGAAACTGCTAATAAGAAAAATAGTAATAGCAGGCTTTTAATAATCGAAAATGTATTAACAACATTAGAAAGGGAATACAAAAAATATGGGTTGCAACAAGATTATAATAAGATACTGAATTTAAAATATGAATATAATTTGATTCTAGGCAAAAGAGTCGAGAATCTCTTACTTAAATTGAAACAAAAACAATTTGAACTGGGTGATAAGCCAGAAACTTCATTTGCAAGAAGACAATTAAGGGGTGAACAAGCAAAGCAAACCATTCACCAAATTAAATCAAAAACAGCTTAGATTGTAACCAGTCCAGAAGAAATTAATGAATCTTTTAGGGATTTTTATTCAGATCTTTATTCCTCAAAATGCAAAGTTAGTCAAGACGATTATGATTCTTTCTTCGATAATCTCAACCTTCCCCAATTAGATGAAATTGCAAAAGAGGACCTAGAAGGCTCAATTTCCGAAGCAGACATCCTAGAGGCCATCAAGTCTTTTCCGTCTGGCAAAGCACCAGGCCCCGATGGCTTTGAATGTGAATTTTCTTTTATTGAGAATGATTAATGACTCATATAAAAATGGTAGACTCCCCAATTCATTATAATGAGGCCAATATTTGTGTTCTATTAAAGAAAGGAAAAGACAACGACCTGGCCAATTACAGTCCTATATCGCTTCTCAACTTTGATCAGAAGGTGTTAACAAAAATATTGGCAAACAGACTTGGACAACATACAGTATCTCAACAATAGTACACCCAGACCAAACTGGGTTTATACCAGGTCGCTTTTCCTTTTGCAAAGTTCGTCTTCTACTTAACATCCTATATAAGGATTAACGAAGCCTCAGGTGCAATCATCTCACTAGATGCCCAAAAGGCGTTTGATCAAACAGAGTGGCCATTCATGCTAAATTGAACACTTTGGGTTTGGGAGTCGTTTCATCAAATGGGTAAAAATCTTATATTTATGTCCTCGTTCATCCATTCTGACAAACTCTAACAAATCTAACCCATTTGAATTGTGTCGAGGAGTTAGGCAAGGAGATCCTCTTTCCCCTCTCCTTTTTGATATTGCGTTGGAACCACTAGCCATAGGGATTAGAAGTCACCCACATATACATGGAATAAAGATTGGAAATTATGAAGCTTTCGTTAGTCTATATGCTGATGATCTATTAATATATCTTTCTGATCCAGCCAAATCAGTTCCCCATTTGCTTGATTATATCAATGCCTTTGGAAAAATCTCTGGGTATACTATTAACTGGTCCAAAAGTGAGTTTATGTCACTTGCTAGACACACAAATCACAGCCAGGTTGGTCCCTTGCTTTTTAAAATAGTCGAAGACCATTTTACATACCTTGGCATTGAGGTTCCAAAAAACCCTAAGCAAATATTTAAATTAAACTTCTTAGCCAGGATTGACAAATTAAAAGAAAATATAGAGCGGTGGAGGATCCTTCCGTTATCTGATTGGCAAAATTAATGCAATTAAAAGGGTCACTTTACCACAGTTCCTATACCTTTTTTAAAACTTGCCTATCTATATACCTGTATCTTTTTTCAAGCTTTTAGATTCAATCATCATACCATTTATTTGGGCTTACAAGACCCCCCGAATAGCAAAAACGCACGTACAGAAACCCACACAGATGGGAGGCCTAGGGCTCCCGGTGTTTGAACTTTATTATTGGGCAGCAAATGCTAGGGTTTATTTTACTGGCAGAGGGGTATTCCCGGTGAAACTTTCTCTGTGGCTGATCCCCTATGGCTTAGCATTGAGGCACTGTCTCTAACTACATCTTGTCTCCCAGTTTTACTTTTTCTAAAGTGTCTCCCTCATCAAAACTAATTGGGACTAATTTAAAGGCACAATATGTAAGATATTTTTATTAAAATATCCAAAAACCACTAGAACAGTGTTATATATTTTGCTGACTTGTGTACTTACATTATCCCAAATGTTTTGAAGAATGTTTAAATCCAGAGAAATAAGCAATTTTAACTAGTGACATGGACCGTGTCCATAGTGTCATTGTGCCGCCTGCCAATGACGTCATACACCCTTGATTTCCGGTTTCATGGAAACACCAAAGATGCTTTAATATGTTGTGCGATTTATTAGACAGGTGACGACCGCACAGAGTAGCATTATAACAGAACTTTCAAACGTATCTAGTATGATAAACAGCGCTGCTTTACCCCACATACGCACGACCGGAAGGAGCGAAAGCGCTAAAGTGTGGCATAATAAAATCTCCGCTGCTTTCGAGCCGTGTGTCACTCTTGTCTCTCATTAGCAATTGCTTCAGTGGCCTCGTTTCGCTTCGGCGGCTTTCCGCCTCACTCTGCTTCATACTACGATGTTAATAAATCTTTAATACATTAGCTTATCCATAAACATGATTTCTGCCTGAGTCCCGTCGGATTGCATCGGCTGTGGGGATATCGGCTGTGGGGATGAAGACGACAACTCCCATGATTCCACACTCAGTCACGGCGTCATCAAACTACGCATTTGTTTCATTGTTTGTTTTGAACACCTCTAGCAGTGAAAACTTACATATTGTACCTTTAATAATTAAAAATTCAATACACATATTAAATCAAATAAGCAAACATGTTAAATCACCTGACGTGTCTGTCCTCACACCCATAGCGAACAATCACGTTTAAACCCTCTCAGTTAGACCGAGGTTTTATTGTATGGAAAAACAAAGGCCTGAGGTCTATTGGGAATCTTTATATAGATGGTAAATTTGCATCGTTTAGTCAGTTGCAATCTGCATTTAATCTCCCAGGCTCCAATTGTTTTCGGTACATGCAAGCGAGACATTATGTTCAAACGGTCATTCCATGTTCTACTGACAAACCAAAATCTAATACATTTGAGCAATGTTTTTTGGTAAATCCAAGCTCTAGACACCTGATTTCACGCTGTGTTAATGCTTTCCAACTGCCTGTGAGCACAAACTATAAAAGAAGCCTGCTAAGGACTTTGATGAAGAAGTGCCCAATGAAACCTGGAATGAAAGTATAAAATGATTCAAGACTGCTCAATAAATGCGAGGCACAGGTTGATTCAGTTTAATCCATAGATTGTATTATTCCAAAACTAAATTAAGTAAAATATTCAATTCTATTTCCCCAGTTAGCGACAGATGCAAAATAAACAAGTGTTACTGGTCACACGTTTTGGTTTTGTCCTAAATTGTTCAATTTTTGGACTGCCATATTTGATTTTTTTTTTTCAAATGTTTTTCAAAAGGAGGTTAAGCCACACTGTCTTGCAATTCTTGGATATTCTGAGACATTAAACACTCTTCCAAATTCCCTTCAATGACCTCTACTGATGGGCATGACTTGCAAAAATAGCAATACTTTTAAGCTGGAAATCTTCAGACTCTCCATGTTTCAAAGCTTGGTTGGGTGAATTGTTTCATGTCATACAACTGGAGAGGATACGTTCCTTGGAGCCCAAATCTCATTGCCAATGTCAAACTGTATGGCAAAGCTTTTATGTATTTCCTCAAAACTGAATAATGTCTTGTTCTCACTGTAACAATAGAATTTACTCTAATAGCCGAATTGAATTTTATGATTAGTCTATGCTTTGCTTATGTTAGACGTTCTACACTTGTTATTATTTGTCAAAACTTTAATCATTTAAGCTAAGATGTCAAATGTGGCATTTAGCTCAACCGTAGCTGTCACAATACTGCACGTGTTGCTGCTATCTATGCACTGTTTAGCAAGACTTTCATACAGGACACTGGTTTGTTTAATTAAATGATCACAAGGAGGTTGCTGTTTTATATTGGTATTTTTGCCAGATATTCTTTCATTCTTAAATTCTTAAATTGACATGCAGTATAGTAATAAGTATACGTTATATATTATTCATGTGAGGGCCAACAGAGGGAGACAGAGAACAGAGAATAAAGTCATAGACAAGCATTTTCCTGAAATCGAGAGAAATAATGAAGGATCTTGCTGTTCTCCATTGCTTTTCTTCCTTAGATCAGCAGCTTAAAAATATCTTTCTAAAACAGAACAATAACTATTTCTTCTTACTCAAGTCTTGTCTCCTGAATTTTTATGCTATTCATGTCTGCCTGTCCTGCCTTGAAGAATAATGGAGACAGCTAATTACACAACAGTGGCCATAAACCAGGAACTTTTTAGCAGTGGATTAAACTCAATACTCATTCGCACTTAGTGTTAATATTTTATCAACATAATGTGGTGTATTTTATACATTTAGCTCCTGTATAGTTTAAAATAGAAGTAGAATAGAATAGAAATAGTCAGACGTTGAATTTCTGTACAACCATGCTTTTTAAGCTGTCTAATGGAAGCTAAATTGAGAAGTAAAACTAAAGTTGAGGAAATTCCCTGCTAAAATATAGGAATGTAATTTAATTCTCATAATACGTAAGTTCATTGAATGATATTTTAAAATGTTAAAATTCACACCCATACCATTGCCCTTACATAGCAACCTTCTGATAAAGGGATATTGGGTTAAGGTGTCTTCACAAAAGCATGCTATGAGTGAATTCTGCTCTGATGCTGTGGTCCATTTATAGTATATTCGCCCACTAAACCTTCTCAAGTAATGCCAAGAACAATGTGGTAGAAAGGGAAATAAATAAATAAATAAAACTACACGTCCTTGTGTCATTAATCTATGTGGTGAAATAGAGGGTTGTTTTTCTTGGCACTGTAGAATTACAAATCGTCACTTATGGATTATTACACCCTCAAATCCAAATGCAAGCTATCAATTTCATTGCTCTAGTTCATGTGCATCCACACCAAAGCTCCTAATTTGTGTTGTGTGCCCAGTATTGAGCATTGAAGGAACATCAGCAGCCTGTTTACTCTGTACCTCATGGATATTTTGGACCTGTCCCTGGAGATGGAGCTCAGAGTGTTCTTTTTTCCTGGTCAGAAAATTCATTATTCAAGGTGTGTAAACCCTCCATCTGCTGCCTGCCTGGCTTAAACGCTGCACTGTCCATCTGAGCCAGTGGAAATGTTTAACTCCATCACCTAACTGTAGCAGCGCCGCAAACATCAGACACGTACATAAATTCAGCATCACCTGTTCATGATCTGATACTTTTCCCTCCAAAAACATCAAGACTAGGTAACAAATCTGATATATACATTAAAAACATGCCATTGTCTTGATACATAACCAAAAGCTACAGTATTAACATGATAAATAGCCAATAAACATGGCATTATCTTGATTCATAACCAAAAGCTACAGTATTAACATGGTAAATGTCAAGTAAACACGGCATTACCTTGATTCATATTCAAAAACCATTGTATTACCATAGTATGTGTATAAAAAAGTGGTATTACTGAGTATTACTATGATACCAAGTCCAACATGAATGACTGAATGAATGAATGAGGCATTTATATAGTGCTTCATTGTGTATTGCTGTACACCCAAAGCGCTTTACAATCATATGAGGGGGTCTCTCCTCAACCACCACCGGTGTGCAGCATCCACTTGGATGATGTGACGGCAGCCACAGGACAACGGTGCCAGTGCACTCACCACACACCAGCTACAGGTGGAGAGGAGAGAGAGTGATAGAGCCAATTCAATGGATGGGGATTATTAGGAGGCCACACAGACCACAGGGTGAGCACTCCCTGCTGGCCTCACTTACAGCTCTTCCAACAGCAACCTAGTTTTCCCAGGAGGTCTCCCATCCAGGTACTAACCAGGCTCAACCCTGCTTAGCTTCAGTGGGAGACCAGTCTTGGGCTACAGGGTGATATGGTTGTGGCACATGATATCAGAAAATTCATTTTCAAAATATCAAAATGCATAATATTACCTTGGTACATGTCCAAAAACATGGTTATACTTTGTATTTTTCCATAAATGTATATATAAAAATTGTTAGAATATATATTTTATAATTTATAATATATAATACATAAATGTTTTTGTTGTTGTTGGACATGTACCAAAATAATACTATGTTTTTTGGATTTTGTACCATGGTAAACCATGTTTTATTTTTGTTATGTGTTTAATGCCATGTTTTTAGATATGTACCAATATAATACCAAATTTTTGGACATGTACCATGGTTTTTGAATATGAACCAACATCATGTTTTTTTTTTTACATTTACCATGTTAATACTGCTGTTTTTGGATATGACAGTGAACAACACTGAAGTGACGTGTGGCCAAGTATGGTGACACATACTCAGAATTTGTACACTGCATTTAACCCATCCAAGTGCACACACACGCACACACGGAGCAGTGGGCAGCCATTTTTTCCTGCAACGCCCGGGGAGCAGTTGGGGGTTCGGTGCCTTGCTCAAGGGTCTCACCTCAGTCGTGGTATTGAGGGCAGAAGAGAGCACTGGACATTCACTCCCTCCACCTACAATCCCTGCTGGACCTGAGACTCAAACCCACAACCTTCGGGTTACCAGTCCTTTCTAACCATTAGTCGTCGACTGCCCCAATAAACATATGTATCAAGATAATGCCATAGTTTTTATATGTACCAAGCAAATACCACAATTTTTGGACATTTACCATAGCACTGTATTCTTTAAAGTACCTTTGAGTACCATGTAAAAAAAAACAGCATAATTATCAAACCTTCTGTACAACCAATATGTTTTTCCAGCTAACTCCAGCTGCTCATTTGAGGAAAAAAAATAAGACAAAACAAAAGGTAGCAGTTACTGTATTGCAATGTTTTGGACATGTACTATCGTAATACTGTAATTTTTGTGTATGTACCAAGGTAATACCTTTGTATTAGGTTTTACATTTAAAACATTTACATTTATTTTGTATTAGCCTAAAAGTTTTGGACATTTTCCATGGTAATACCATGGCATTCTTTAAAGTACCTTTGAGTACCATGTAAAAAACAGCATAGAAATATGGTAATCATTCTGTACCACGGAATATATCAAGGTACCACAGTATTACCGTCTGATACTATCATGGTTCCCAACCCAGCATTTTTGTATTGGTAAACAAATGCCATATCCACAGTTATAAATAGTATACACATGTTTGTTGTTTTTGGATTTGACCTTTTTGGGGCATCAATATCAACATATAAACTCCTGACCGACCTGGGCACGTACGTCCACTCAGAAAAGAACAGCTTCTCTGTGAGAGGTTTCTGTTACAGCAGGAGGTATCGATGAGGCTAGAGGAGAACGGGACAGTTAATAGTCTACAATCGTCCTGACTGATGAACAGAAGGAACTTCTCACTGTGCGGTGACATTGACAAGCAGAGGACTAACTGATAAGTACAGCTGTTCCTAATGGACAACATGTTTTCAAAGACTCCTAGACGCTGTATGTGTGAACAGGGGTCAGTGACCGGTCATAGCATCCCAAAAGGTCATTTCTATCTCTCCAAAGCTCACCCAGCTACAAAAACCAGTAAGTGATTTAGACAGTGTACATTTGAAATGCCTGTCTATTTCCATCCAGTGCAAGGATTCTGAAAGCAGATTTGCAGTTCCCAAGAGTATAGTGTGTGGAGGTTTCCACTTCACTGGCTTTCGAGAACACAGGTCCAACTGTAGCCACTCGTTGGTCGCCACATCCACAGGCTGACAACTCGCCTCTTGTCACACAGGATTGGATGCATGTCATTTCGGCCTAATACCCATGCCAAATGATTTAGCTGAGGCACTGATAAGTCAACAGCACTGATAAGTCGGGACGAATCATGATGGATCAATGCCAAAGTGAAGCATCTGGAGATTCTTCGGGTGAAGGGATAGGGCACAGGTGTTAATTAGAAAGTCAAACATTTGAGGTTGTCTAATGTAGGCAAATAACTTTTACTTTACTAATTTTCTTAAAAGTTGCGACACAAGAATATATTAGCACAACTTTTAATCGATGGCCTCATGGGCAGTGTGTTGACATGTAGTCCCGTTGCGCTTCGGGTGTCTTGTGTTCGAGTCCCAGCTCGTGGACCTTTCCCGATCCCATCCCCCCTCTCTCTCTCACTTTGCTTCCTGTCTTTACTACTTTTCTATCAAATACGTGTTGACATGTAGTCCCGTTGCGCTTCGGGTGTCTTGTGTTCGAGTCCCGGCTCGTGGACCTTTCCCGATCCCATCCCCCCTCTCTCTCTCACTTTGCTTCCTGTCTTTACTACTTTTCTATCAAATAAAACGCAAAAACAAAAAAATCCCCTGACAAAATTGTGGCTCTTAACTTGCTTATTTTGCATTTTCTGAAGAAAATATGGGTTGTGCGTGCACTCACTACCACAATGTAGTTTGGTGTGTGTGGTCGCCAGGGCATTGCTATGCAGTTGCTAAGGTGCTCTGAGTGCTTAACTGGGTGGTTGCTAGGTTGTTAGTACCAGGTCGATTCAAGCTGTTCTGGGTGGCTATCAGGTGTCTAAATATTAGACACATTAAGTTACTTTTTATTTTACCTGTATATTATCTTAAAGCTTCCGCCAGGAAGTAAAACTATTAAAAATATATTTTTAAAGGAATAGTTCACCCCAAAATAAAAATTTGCTGAAAATTTACTCACACTCAGCCATTCTATAAAGTTATAAATAGAATTCTACTGCATTACATCGGTTGCTCACCAATGGATCCTCTGCAATGAATGGGTGCCGTCAGAATCAGAGTTCAAACAGCTGATAAAAAAAAACACATCACAATAATCCACAAGTTACATTTTTTAAAGCAAAAGCCTGCATGTTTGTACTAAACAAATCCATCACTAATTTGTTTTTAACTTAAACAAAATGGTTCTGGCTAAAATACGAGTCCTCTGTCCATAATATTGCTTTCTCCAGCGAGTCGTTATGTCTGAATTAGGAGAGAAATATGAACAATTAAAGCACCGTTTACAAGCGAAAGTCCAAAACAGTTCTAAACAAATATATCAGTGGATTTTGATGTGAGAGGACAACAGAGGATGGAGTTTTTATGGATTATGGACTCATATTTAAACTACAGTTTAAAGTTAAAACACCCTGGTTTTGTTTCTTACAAACATGCAGCTTTTCGCTTCACAAGACTTTAACAGATGGACTGGAGTTGTGTGGATTACTTGTGGACTATTGTGATGTTTTTATCATCTGATGGCACCCATTCACTGCATAGGATCCATTGTAAAGCAAGTGATGTAAAGCTACATTTCTCCAAACTTGTTCTGATGAAGAAACAAACTCATCTACATCTTGGATGGCCTGAGGGTGAGTAAATAAAAATACCTGAAAATGAGAAATGTCGTGTTAAAAAAAGTTGAAGTACTAAAATTACTAAAACTTAATAATTAATTAAATCTAAACAGAAATAATAGAAAAATAAAAATGACAAAAGTACATAATTACAAAACTAAAACTACAATTAAAATAAAAACACTGAACATAAAGAAAATAAAAGCTAATTAAAAATTAATAAATAATACTGATATAACACTGATGTGATTGGGCAAAAATTATTATTTAATTGCATGAATTTGTATGTTAACAAATGTTGCTAATGAGCATGGGGCAAGAGGACTGGAACATTTCTGCCATGGCACTGTGCCATCCTTTATTCCCTAGACTGTACACTACCATGTCCATGAAAACCCAAAGGCCTCATCTTCATCCAAACAACTGTTACACTGAAAGCTGCGAAACTCCATAATCAGGCTGCGTGAATTACCGTGAAATTTCATTTGTGACATTCTGTCAGTTCAATCGTTGATGGCACATGTAAACGTTGCATGAAGAAACAGCGCTTTGTAAATGACTTGTAAGAACAGTGTGAATGTGGAGGCCAGCGGCCTGAAAACGAGTTGTTACTCCCTGTTACTTTTTTGCTGTGCCTCCAAGGAGAAGCATGTTCACTCCTTTTGAGGATACAGGAAGGCGATAAGACAACAGACAGCAATAGAACAGGAAATGAATCAAAACAACATCATCTGTGTGTGATATCATCAGTGTTGATGGTGAAGCTGATCTGTTGATCGGCAAGGGAGAAGTGTAATCGTATTTCACTGGTCTGTTTTTAGCATCTCATTTATTATTCCCAAGACCCACGATCATAAAAACAAACCCTACCAATCTTATCTACATTGCACTAGCAAATTATTTTGGCGTATTGAATCATTTCAATTAGCGCAGTATAAACTGAATATGTGCTGAAAATTAAATTAAAATTAAATCAGCTGCATTAATGGTGCTAAAAAAGAGTCACTACACAATTGCAAATAAAGATTATTGGAGTGCGTTTTACAAGAAAATACCATTTTAGTCTTTCTACTTCAAATTTTGCATTTGATTCACTGTTACGGTTTCTTTGTAATAATTGTGAAATTTACTAGCAATTTCTGACTGAAAATTGTTTCTACACCATTTTTTCAGTGTACCAATCAAATGCACAAACATACTAAATACAATTTAAAAACAACTTTCACATTTACTGAAAAATCTCAATACAGTTTACAAGAAACATTCAGCAAAAATGTAAGAACTGCAAAAACTGAGAACAATTTTCCAATTAAACATTGCAGATGGTTAATATAATAAACAAGAAGTGCACAACATTATGGCCTCTGTTTGAACATATTTTTTTACATCATAAATGCATCTAACACAGCAGATCCTTCACAAACCATGGTCATCTTTCAAAATGAAGGCATACTGTCATCCTCCTTCAATATTTAATTCAAACAACCCACAATTCCTTTCTGCCAGCTCTAATTAAAGCTTTATCTTTTCTTCTGATAACGATGCTGAATGCCCCTGCCCATGGCATCTGTGTCACTTTAAATGAATGCTACCTCGCACGTGGTGTCCCGGGGACCTCTCGTTCTTCAGGCCTGGCTGTAAGAGATTCGATCTCCTCTCCAACCCATTGTGAAGTCTCTGGACTGCAGTTCCCAGAATCTGTTTGCCAAGCACAGCTCACACTGAAATGTCACTATCATACGCCCTCACACTCGCTGTTTTGTCAGTTCACTTGACCTAAATCAGCGTCCAACTGTCTACTGGATTAATTATCTGTTTTTCAGTTGAATGAAAAGAGCACAGACAGCAGGATTCATTGCAGTGTACAATTCCCCAACCTCCCTGACAATGTGAGGCAGAGCAACACAAAAGCAAAAATAATCAAAAACGCCATCAACACCTTCTATTGAAATTACTGATCAGTGGGATATGAAATAAAAGAGTTTGCGGAGTAATAATAGCGAGTCGTGGTTTGGTTTATCACACATCTTTTTTTGTGGGCAAACTATATATTTATGCCACATATTTGTCATTTCATTCATAAGACTATACTGAATCTCCTCACATAATGAATTACATTCACATGCTATATACATATCTTGGAAAAAGTATAATCTTGTATCTCAGTTCATGCTTTTTCATACTGTGGCTTTTCTTCAAGGTATAAAAGATGAAGAAAAAAAATCCTAGTGGTCGAATAATGACAAAGTGGCATTATGTAATGTTGCAGATGCAAGAACAGATCAATATCAGTGCAATAATTTTTGCTTTTTCTTACAATCACCGCTTTTCTTTTGAGTGTACGACTGTCTTTTCAGTTTCTACATGTATCTGAAATAAGACATATTCTTCTGAAATGAGTCCCATGCTAGTGTGGACACCTCTGGCTGTAATGTCTTTTATAAAACCTCACATTTGAGTTTGTTTGGCATAGAGGTGACCCACTTCTTGCATTCATCCAAGACACTTTCTTGGTGAGTTTTCATGTGTTGATAGCATGGTTTCTTTGTAATAATTGTGAAATTTACTAGCAATTTCTGACTGAAAATTGTTTCTACACCACATTTTTTCAGTGTACCAATCAAATGCACAAACATACTAAATACAATTTAAAAACAACTTTCAAATTTTTTTTCACAATTTCCTCCATGAACGTCTAAGGAAATAGCTGTGGGCCTTAAGTAGCATTTACATAACACTATTATATAATCTGACCCTAATGCAATGAAAGAGTTTACAAAAAGCAATATATATGTCATCTGCATTCAATAAAAAAAACGGAATTGCAGTTTTTAATGCCACCAATACTATCCCACTCACAGAGATTTGGTTTAATGTGCTATTTTGGTGGTTTATAGCAAATTTTGCAAGATTTTGCATTGTATAGGCCTACTGAAATACAGCGCTGTGCCTCAGAGATGCTGAATCCTTATCGTGTCTCCTGCATGTCAATCTCATGCTTCAGGAAGCCTCATCCTCTTCAGCGTAAAGCTTTTGAAAAATACTGAGTTGTTAGCTGGGGGGGGTGAAGTAAGAGCGTGATTCATATAGCGCTGCTTCTGGATGTCTCACACCACGGTGGTCTCGGTCTGTAGGAAAGACTGGGCTCTGGAGTTCCGATGGAATTGGGCCATGTTTTCTGTGCCGTTCCGGGATATGGATGAACTGTGTAGACGATAGTCACGACTGATGTAACGCTTTAAACGCAAACTCCGCCACTTCCTCTTGAGTTCGCTCTGGACCTGCAAAGCAGCCAAGTATAACATCCATTAGCATTAGCATTAGCTTTAGCACAGAAACACACAGGGTGGCAAGTCGACATGAAATCAAGATTGAACCCATTTATGCTCAAAATATGTTTCTAGTTTTATTTTAATTGATTCAGGGCACTATTATTGCAAACATAACAAATGTTTGTTTGTAATCTTTCATCAAAATGTAATTATACTTGCTCTGCATCAGAAAAAAACTTGTTTTCATGCCTTTCCTTTTAATCACTTGTCACACTCTAAAAAATGCTGGGTTGTTTCAACCCAATGTTGGGTCAAATATGGACTAACCCAACTGTTGGGTTTAATTTTGGTTACATTTTTAAATTAACTTTTTAACCCAACAGTTCGGTTAGTCCATATTTGACCCAACATTGGTTTGAAACAACCCAGCATTTTTTAGAGTGCATACAGAGGGAATTTTTGCAAGACCCCAAAAATTCATCCTACATGTCTATCTCCTTCAACATCCTTTTTCACTCAGAAATATGTCACATTACAGAAGTAAAATAGGTTGTGAATATTTCATGTTGATTTGAACTAGGAAGGAAAACCACTGCTCTGTTCCAAAACCTAGTGAGCTGCCTGAGGAGGCATTTAAGGCATCATATGCACAGAAATTAAGAGTGTTCTAACTTTATCATACTGCCTAGTAAATTGCTTGTTTTGACCAAATTCTAAGGAAGCACTGTATGTATCCTTAATAGAGATGACAATGCCAGAATGCAAATAAAGGATGGCAGATGGGGTGAAAACAAAAATGCTGATTTTAAATAAAAATGTCATCTGATACTCAAAAGCATTGTCAAAAATGTTCAGTGTAACAAAAATTATTTTACTCAATGTGTGGGTGTATTTTTGTATTTTTTTAGTACTATTTGTGTTGCTGCTTATGTAAAGTTTTTTAAATTGCTAACTTATGAGATTCTATTACAGTTAGGATGCAGTAAGCAGCTCACTAGGTTTTGGAATAGAGCTAAAGTGAGATGCATCAATGATCAATAAAATTGCAGACTAACCTCACTATTCAAAAAACAGTACAAAATCGCAACCACCAAGCCCTGTGAAAGGAATACAGAGAGTTAATGTGGTACAACACTGATAAAGCATCACAAATCATTCTAAAGTTTGGAGTCGATAAGATTTTGTAATGTTATTCAAAAAGCAATGATATTGTGATTATTACAAAATAAATTACTAAAATAAAATTACAATTCAATTACAGTATTATAATTTAAAGTAACTGTTTATATTAACATTGTTTATATTAATTTATATTATTAATATTTTACAATTCCGATGAGAGCAAAGCTGAATTTTCAGCCATTACTCCAGTCTTCAGTGTAATATTTTTGTAGAAACCATGATACATTTTTTCAAGACACTTTGATGAATAGAAAGTTCAAAAAAGCAGCATTTATTCTGAATATAATTTTTTTTAAATCTAGATTAATTAAAATCTAATTGTTTATCTTAAATAATCTTACTGACTTCAAACTGTGGAGCTTTTGTGAAAGTTTAAGAAGATATATATATAATCACTAGTCATACATTTAGGCATATTCTCACCTGAAAAGATCCCAGACCAAGGTCAAAGAATATTTTATAGTTTTCCATCTCTCCATTTTCTTCTATGATGTAAACGAAAACAACATAGTTGATGCCAAACAGAGGGATCAAGAGAAGTGTGGACTTGGCCAACCTCCTGAAAAGAGAAAGAAGAGTAACAGGATTTGAACGGAGTGATGAGAGGGACCCCTACTGTTATGATAGCATGGCAATTTTTGTCAAATAGACAGTATATTTTCAAGCACACAATGGAGAGCTCCAACCTGAAATCTCAAAGGGAAAAGCGCATCATGGGAGAGCCATCAAATAGAGCACAGCCTCTCATGCATTAGCGACAGGGCACTCAAACGCAGAACGTGCCACTCTCAGCAGAATAAAAACTCAAGATTGCTACAAATCGCAGCATAAATATTTCACCCCCATTTCAATGCATACACATTTAGCAATGCTCAATAGATAGTGGAAGACCTGGATAAAAATGGACAGCAGCCATCCATTTCCAACCATTTTCTGAAATTCATGCTAGAATGCAACTCCTGGTAAATTTAAAAGGGAGATCTCAGCTATGACCTGAATAGCATGTAAGAGGGTTCAATCATGGTGCCTGATGCCATGTTTGCAGAATAAAATATTAGTTGGCATTCATTTGCAATACCTGTACTGGGACTGATCGTTTCCACCGACATCAGGACACCTCAGTTTCTGGACCAGGATTCGAATGATGCTGATGAACAGAATAAAGTTCAACTGTAGAACACAGAAGGGAAGAGAAAAAGATTTTAAATCATTCCTCTTTTATACAATGACATTATCCAGACTAAACATTACCACTGTTGACTGGATCTGACACAAGAACTTCTCAAAACATTCTGTAAGACTTGAAACAGATTACAGGATTATTGCACACACTGTGACACAACGTCTTAAAGGAACCAAAAATGAAAATTCTCACCATTTATTCACCCTTTTAAGTCATTCTAAACCTATATGATTTGAATTTTGTCCATAAAATGAAACTCAAATAGATCCAGTGTTGACACCAGTGACGTTCATTGTATGGGCAAATGTATCTTCAATATGTTCCACAGATGTAAGTCATACCAGTTTGGAATGACATGATGACAAAATGTTCATTTTTGGCTGAATTATCCCTTTTAGGAGTTGATCTGGCATTTAAAATGACACTAGAAACACTAATGTCATTCAAGTTAATAAAATGTATGCCTCGCACCAAAAGCTGTTTTGGATTTAGTCTGCCAAATGCATAACTTCAAATGTAAATTGATAATCTCCAATTTCCATCTTGTTTGAATCCATCAGACAGATAGTAGAAACAAAAGAGGCCACTTGTTTCTGTTCCTCATAATTAATCCCGCCATAAAACTTAAATCAAAACAAACAGAACATCTTGGCCAAAGCTTCATCTACCATGGCATTCTGGGTAGCAGAGAAATGTAGTTACACAGTAGCATAGTGTGCAGAGCTCTGTGAGAGAGTTATCTAAACACACCAGAACTGAGCACGTTTGCCAGAAAAACTTATGTTTTATTATTATTATTGCATTCCTAGGCTCTGGAGGGCTGAGGAACAGGGACATTTTGACCTGGATGCGTTCGAGCAAAGCTGTCAAACACAGCCATCATGCTGTCCAAAGACATTTGATCTCTTGCAGGTGAGTGTTTACAAAATGGAAATGGCACAGCGGACAAAAGAGAGAGTCTTGGCATGTGTGCTGAGAGAGGCACTTGTGACAGTGCGTTTTCTCGCTCATCCTGACATGCCTGCGCTCACGTCCCATCCAGGACATGGAAACTGTTCGTGAGACTCAGCACATCCCCGTGTCTGCTTTGCTGGCAGAATCCCTCACTGCCTGACATAATGCATACAGTATGAGGCTGGTCTCAGTGTTTATAATAGCTGGTGTGAGGTTATACTCACAATGACAGATGCCATGATTGGCCAGTTAATCACCCGCCAGGGAATCGGGGCATCATTTCTCTCCCAGCATCTGTTATGAGGAGTCATCAAAGAGTTACAAGTGCTTTCATAACAGTGGTAGCAAATGGGAATGCGTTTCATCTTCTTCTGCCTCATTTTAATCTCTCAGGTTTAAATATCCGCTATTAAGAGTCTCATGTGAGCTCTGTCACTGTCTGATTATGCTCAACTACTCACCCTGTGTCCTCGAGGTAAATCCTACACACAATCCATGAAATCACAAACACGGTGGGGAATCCTGGAAGAAGAAGAGGGAATGATCAAATATCAAGAGACTTAGTGGTCACATTCATTCATGCATGCATAATCAATGTAAATATAGGCTTCAGACAGAGTCAGACGGACAGACAGACAGACAGAGTCGGACGGACGGATGGACAGACGGACGGACGAACGGACAGACAGACAGACAGACAGACAGACAGACAGACAGACAGACAGAATGTGATGTTAGGAAATAGCATCTTTGCTCGGACACCTGCTGAGAAATTGTTACTTCAGTTTCCTGTTGGGATGTGGGCCACTATCTCTAAACACAAGTAAAGCCGGAGAGGAAATGCTGGTAAACAGAACATGATTAAAGAGGCCATGTTAGTTGTCACTGTCATGATGAAAGAGAAGCTTAATGAGGTGTTGATATGATGAGTCTAGCAAGCCACACCCAAGCCTGTCCTCTAGAAATGAATGAAGATTCTGCTCTCCTTTCTCTCGCCTGGAAACTCCAGGGACACAACAAACTACAAAGACATACTAATACATAATGTAAGACAAACAGACTGAACAAGACCGATGGCACGTCATCTAGTTCCCTATGCTGTTTTTCCTCTGAGTAGTGAGTGACATCTATTCAGAAGTGTTTGAATAAATTAAGGAAGAGACATTCAATGCTACACCGTGAAGAGGTGTGTGTTCTCAAATGATTTTCTATGCACACATGTGTTCGTGTCAGATAAGATGAAAGCTAAAGCATCAAATGCAGTGGGAAGTGGAAAATCTCTAGGCTTTAGACTCAAATAATCCTTTATTTACTCAAATACCTGCTTATAGGTGAAAACACTGACATGAAGAGCTTTAAAAGACAGAAAGTGATTCTGAAAAGTAACAATTGGTTTTGGAAAACGGAAACAGCTTAAAAAGGTCAGTGTTTCTAATGAAGACTTACCCCAGCCAATGAGGAGGTAAATGATGAAGTGTCTGTTCTCAGAGAAGATGACCATCAGTAGAGTATGTAGGTAAAGCCCTTCCACCAGCAACCAGTAGAAGTTTGCCATGATGAAGTAGTTGAAGATGATCAGGCTGGCCTTGCAACCAATCTAAACACAAGCACAGAGAACTTCAATGTGCGCTATATGTGTCTCAGAAATGCCAAAAACTGTGACAAACAAACGTGAGTACAGATTTGGGTTTTTAGGGTCTGTAGTGACAGAAATAACCAACTTTTAAAACCGATGAAGCATAAAATGTGTTTAGTTGACTATGCATGTTTTAAGAAACTGGCTTAGCTCAGTTCAGACCCTTAAAGGTGAAGTGTGTAATTTTTTCAATGTTAGAATACTATCTCAAATCCCACTTTAATGTATGCAGACAGCTCAAAGTAAACCATTTGTAGGTGAACAAACATTTCTGTTTGTTTGAGGCTTCTGGTAGGACAACTTCTGGTTGAACCAATGCTGTGAGGAATGGGAATGGCATTACTTGTTTGAGCAAACAATGGAAGACTAACTGACATGGTGTTGAGAAGCAATGATTATTTTTATGTCTTTTTGTGTCACTAATTGAGCAGAAATTATAAAATAATGTTTCTTCAAAAGTTTGGGGTCGGTAAGATTTTGAAATGTTTTTGAAAGAAGCAACTTATGTTCACTACATTAATTTGATCAAAAATACAGTAAAAATATATATATATTTTATACATTTTAAAGGGTAATTTGTTTCTATGATGGCAAAGCTGAATTTTCAGCAGCTAATTTAATATGCTCATTTGATGCTCATGAAACAATGGAAGGACATACCCATTTTTTTTATAAAAAAATGAGAGAATTGCTGACACAATCAGACTTTGTTTCTCAGAATTGTGAGATATAAACTCAGAATTCTTTTTTCTCACAGATTCAAGTTTACATTTCAGAATTCTGAGTTTACAATTCTGTTTTTTCTTGGTTTCTGCCATGAAATAAAAATAAAAAAGGTAATTGCGAGCTTATATCTCACAATTCTGACCTTTCTTCTCAGAATTACGAGTTTATAAGCAATTGCTTAATATTTATGTGAAAATCTTGATACATTTTTTTGGTTTCTTTGACGAATAGAAAGTTCAAAAGAACAGCATTTACTTAAAATAGAAAACATTAAAAGTCTTTACTGTCACTTTTGATTTATTTAAACCATCCCTTTCTGAATTAAATTATTTTTTTTATTTTTTTTTACTTTTTAAATATAAATGTACATTTCAACATTAAATTATATTAATTTGCTTGTGGATCTTCTGGATGGATGGATTCACTCACCAGTGATGGCTGCTTTGTACATTCTACATTCTCGTGGGAAAACAGAATGGCATCTTTGACAAGCACAGCGATGGCCCTCAGTATGAACGAGAAGAACAGGTTCAGATGGATGTAGTTCCTGGTGCAGTGGAGTTTTCTGTTGGAGCAAGACAGACCTGTAAATAAACATGGCCTCTTTTCTATTTTAATTGTGCTTATGGTTAGTTTGTGAGAAAAATGCAGAGAGTCTTAAGCACTGTTCCATTCATCACATCTCCAGACAACTTCTTCAATTAATAATTTCATTCCAGCTAGATAAACACTATCGGGTAAAAACCAAGCGCCAAGCATAATGTTTATCCTCAATGCCAAAATTTTTTAAATATAGTCATTCAGAAGCCTGCCAAATTCAACAATTACAATTAATATAAGGCAGGCTCATACATCCATACAAAGTGTAGAGTAATAAAAAGCAGACACAACTACTGGAACTATTTAAGGCTCCGTTTCAGACCTGAACAGACAGAGGATGGTGCTGCCGGTGATGAGTGCGATGAGAGAGAGGCTGTGTCCGAGTGTGTAAAGGGCCTTCATCACCGTGTAGAAAACAAGCTGGACAGAAAGAGAAACCAAATTTGAGAAACGCTTTGTATTTGCAATATTTTATTTTTAGTGGGGTTAAGACACCCCACATAAAATTCAGCTATTCCCCCAAGAGATCTAAACCATTATGCTCTATTGCTCCACTAACAAAAAATAAATGAATAAATAAAATAAAAGTTATATGATAAAAATTATTACAAAAATTGTGATTATTGTCTAAATCACTATGGCAAAAATCACTCAATAACATGTCTAAATTTGACTAGTCCAATCGTGCTGCACATTCCTCAGAACATTTACATCCTGTCATCACCAGCCCACGCTTCTGATGCATAAAAATCATACCTTTTTTTTCTAGCAGAACAAATGTCAAAGCTGCCATTTCCATACAACAGAAATGCATGGTTAAAACTGGCATTCCAGTTGCAATTTTATTTGGTTTATTTAAAAACAAAAGTATACTATATATTTGGGTCTCATTTCATTTACATAAAAATAATACAATATAATATAGTTCATATAATTGGGTATATGAACTAATTTCAAGTTAAACAAAATCTATATCCCAGACTATCCAAACTTCCATATACTGTATACAAAATAAGTAGTAAAAAAAAAGTACTGAAAGTAGTAAAGAATCCCCCTTTGGCCATGTTTTATCTTACCTACTTGTTTGAACTCCTATCAATGCAACAACGTTTTTGTATATAATCATCACTTTTTTTTTTTAAATGTCAGCAGCACTGTTGCTATATTAAAGGGGTCATATGATGCGATTTAAATTGTATAAATAGGCGTCAAAAAAACTGACGACAGCCATGACGTCACTACCGGTGCGACTATAGTATAAATA
>NW_015539882.1:65077-80458 GCF_001515605.1 Sinocyclocheilus anshuiensis
CCCCTAGAGGATGCAGTGTCTCGTTCCCTACTCAGGGAACCATGGTTACATAAGTAACCTGAGACGTTTTAATGTTTTTGTCTTGTCGCTCAGGCCGGGACACGCCATCACAGTATGGTAAGGGGCGTAACAATTCCGTCACATGCTTGAGGTATTCGGCCAATCACAACGCACTGGATAGCAATAAAACATTCCATTTACACCACTCAGCAGTGCAAGCAATGCATTTAAGCCCAATGCCAGGTTTTAAATGTGATGAAATAATGTACACAAGCTAAATGTGTATTCTCTCATGGATCAAGGATGACAGGGTGACTAATAAGCATGGAAATGGCAAGATGGCTAGGCGGCTATTTGGTGGTGGAAGAGCGTGATGAAGCTCAGACAGACTCATCCCCCATAAACAGCATTCTTTCAGTCTGACTTACAACCTGGCACACTGGAGCCACAGACCCACTCAACAACATCACCACCAGGAACATTCCTCCTGCACTTCTTTAAACATAAAGCTCACTAAATTTAGCGTGAGATGGATATTTTACAACTTTTGGTTTATCTGTTCGTTTAGAGTGTTTTTGTCTGGGTGTGTGCATGTCAATGTGTCTTTGATTTTCGATTTTGTTTCATTATGACATGATACATGATACATGATTGTATGACACTAAATGACAAAAATTACGTATAGTGTATATTTTATGATTTTTTTTATATATATATTCATTTATTATGAATATATAAATGCCTAAACATTAATAACTTTATTTTATAGTGTAAAGTATTAGGTACTGTATGTCAGTCACAGTATACTCTACTGATCACAAGCTTGAGGTCAAAATATTACTAAAATATACTACTAATATTAATTAAAAAAAATACAAAAATGTTAGTTATTTAAAAAAAAAAGTTAATTATTTTTGTTCAGCAAAGACACATTAAACTGACTAAAAGAGACTGTTAAAGACATTTATCCTGCTGTGCTTCTTTAAACATAAAGCTCACTAAATTTAGCGTGAGAGGGATATTTTACAACTTTTGGTTTATCTGTCCATTTAGAGTGTTTTTGCCCGAGTGTGTGCATGTCAGTGTGTTTTTGCATTTTGATTTGCTTTTAGGGCATTATTGCATGATACATTTGTGACTGTATGATTCTAAATGACAAAACTTATGTATAGTGTATATTGTATGTATATATAAATGCCTAACACTAAATAATTTTATTTTTTAGTGTACAATTAAGTGCTGTATGTCACAGTGTACACTACTGATCACAAGTTTGAGGTCAGAAGACAGTAAAATATTACAGATAGTTTAAAATTAGTTAATTATAAAAATTGGAGTTAATTATAATTTTTGTCCAGCAAGGACACATTAAATTAACCAAAAGGGATGTAAAGATATTTATAATGTTACAAATGATTTTTGATATTGTTCTGTAATTTAAATGACATTACTGGAATAAATGAAATATACATGAAATTCACTTTTTTTTTTTTTAAAGTGGTCTGATCACATAATAATAATAATAATAATAATAATAATAATACAATTATTAAATTTTTCTTGATTTTCTTCAAATACCATGTCTCATTTCATTTCACACTGATGTCAACCAGAACTGATTTTTGAAAAAACTTCATATAGGGTAAAATATTTTATGGTCACATAATATCACAATTGGGAAACTCACAATTTATATAAATATTATAAATATTGACCACTATAAATATTGAAATAGTTTATACATTCATTTATTGACATTTTCAGGAACAAGGATTAAAAATATCAAATCTATAAATAAAAGGTATCTGAAAAGTAGAAAAAAGGATGAAGTAATGGTAACAAGTCAACAAGTTTCCAAGGGATTTAATGTATGAAAACAAAAACAAAAAGACTGAACATTTATTTAACAAAAATAAAAAACTTTAAATCTAACAAACAATCCAAAATGTACCCGAAGTTGTGGGAAAAAAACACCCATTTGAGTACAGAAGTAAATCTGGTGGTTGATATTTTTTTGTCTAGTCCCACTACTCAGTGTATTTCATACTAAGCCTGTAATACATCATCTATAAACAACTAAGTGATGTGCAGGTTATCAGAGCTGCAGCAGTTAATAGGAAGAGACAAAAACCAGCCTCTGTGCTGGCTTTGGATGAGATGACGGATTGTTTCCTTCTTCACACAGTCTCTTATTTATTGTTGGATGTGGTATGTGTTTCAGGGAATGCCCATGGAAAACTTCTGGAGAATTTCAGATTAAAAGTGACACTAATATGGCACTTGGACTTCAACATGCGACCCAAGGCCCCGGAAAAGGTGAGCATTATTTAGATGATGTCTAAGTAGTCTGTTTAGACTTTAAGGTAATGTAATCTTTAATGTTAAAATAAGAGGTTGATTATCTTGAAAAGTGCACTATCAGACAATGCTAATCAGTTGTTGCAATGTTGGCTCAACCAATGATGTGAGTTTCAGACCAACAGCGGATAATGTCTGAAAAACCTCGAAAACTTCAAAAACAGTCATTCATTTTGAAATTTCATTTGGTGATGCAGAAATGACATGTTTTGACAAATCAAAGCCAGAGCCTATTAAAAGCCTCTGTCTCTTCTGAAGAATAAATCATTTAAGTTAAATATAACCTTTACTCTAATGTACTAAATTAAGTGTGAAAGACAACCTGGTCTAATATATGTGTACATTCATCAGGAGTTATCACTTTGCTGTGAACCCTAAAACGAATATCAGGTGTCCTTTAAAAAAGAATCAATACCCCAAGGTTAGAAGATCAATGTCCAATTTAATTCCTCAGCGGGCTTGTTTTAATTTCTCAGAAGTGTCCCGGGGCAGGACTTCTTTGAAGCGAAGCAGGCCGGGGCTCAAGAAATCAGGTTTCAGACAGGTTTGACTCAAGGTCGATCAGTGTTCTTACTAACACCTTAGGAGGACGACTTTAGTCATCTCTGCTAATTTCCACAAGAGAACTCTGAGAGGATGGGAATGTGCCCTCTGCTACTGTCTCTCTACCCTTCAGGAAATTGCTTTAATGTTTCATTTCCCCCGACACAGGATCAGAATGAAAAACAGCGAACTGTCCCCTCATCACTCAAACGAGCAGCGTACAGTCATCTGGGCAGCATCCCAAACCGCACGACTGCCAACCATCTTACTGCGGAGCACGTGCTGAACTCTGGGTGATGTCAAAAGTCCATCTGCGATAATTTTGATGGAAAACATTTCAAGGGAGACGTACCGTCTCTCTAAACATTAAAGAACAATACGCAAGTAAAACATAAAACAAGATTTTCCTTGTATGGCCCACTCTGATAAACCACAGTGTGTTTGTCAGAAGCAAAGAGTTTAGCCAATGATAACTGAGCTCATTTACATAGACTGGTTTTGCTACTGTACCATTAACACTATGTTTAATTTTTTATTTTAGAAAAAGGTTTAATATTTTCATGTATTCTATGCAAAAAAGTAAATGAAACTTCAATTGTTTTTATTAATATATATATGTATATACGTGTATATTATGTATGTATATAGTTTTTTATGTTTTTATTTATTTTAAGTATTATACTATTGAATTAAAAAAAATCAATACAGTATGTATCACTGTTTCCACAAAACTATTAAGCAGCATGACTGTTTTCAACATTACTTATAAGAAATGTTTCTTGAGCAGCAAACTTCCTGACCCCAAATTTTTGAACAGAATAAATGAATTAATGATTGAATTAATTAATTAATGAATAAATAAGGGGGAGGGTGATAAAAGGGGATGTGAGATTTAAAAACAGGAAATATTCATTGTGAGATATAAAGTGGTCACAATAAGAAATAAATTGTGAAAATTGATGAAAATTGTAAGATAAAGTCAATTATGAGAAAATAAGTTGCAAATGAAAGATATGAAGTCACATAAAGAGAAATAAAATCATAATTACAGTAAATAAAGGTATCAGGGGAAAAAGTCATAATTAACTTTTAATTTCATTTCATTTTTTTTTTTTTTTACTCTGAAGCAGAAATGGGTTTCCACCAAAAAAAAATGCACAAGATACTGTATACGTGAAGCAAATCTGTTGCTCTGCTTACAGAGATGTCAAACAGGTTGTAATGAAATCCAGTTCAAATCCAATTTCTATGCTGGATCATCCTGTTTTTGTGCCTATAGCCTCAGACAGGCTGATCTGCACCATTTCAAGGCTGCTTCAGTCACGGCACGCATCTCCTTTCAACATATAGCCAATCAGAGCAGGCCGATGTGTCAGCATGTCTGCTCTGATCCTTGGTATCACCTCAAGTCACACTGACAACTCACTGCGCTTCACAGGACTGTTTATCCAGCCATAAGAGGCGTTTGCCCTCGCTGCTGGAGATGACGCGTGTCCATGAATGCCCAAAACTACATGCTCATGACAGAAGCAAGGAATATAAAACACACATGCTGACATTTTTATAGAGAATCTCTCTAATAATAATAGTTGATTTCGTTTCAACTTTCTTGAGTTAAAGCAGATTTGAGTCCTGTCATCTTCAAGTATTTGCTTTCTCTGAAATACAGTATTCCCCGGTGCAGTTTAATGTCATTTTGGTGTATAACCAAGACTAGACATTTCTGCATCATAATTTATTAAATTGTACAATTTTACATTCAAAATGCCTTGGCTGAACTTTGACTCTTGCCAACTGACTTGTGTTAATCTGGGACATTTTAATACTTAATAGGACATTTATTCATCATAATACTTACCACAACTTAAACGGGGTATAAGATACTTAACATTTGCATTTAAATTCTTATTTAAGTTAGTATGCCAGGGAGGTTTCATCTGATTATGTTGGAGACATTCCTTTTTGTCAATATGACAGTTTCTCCATACATCCTCCAACATACGATTTGGCAAACGTTCCTCTCGTTCCCTGAATTCTCAGGACTGCCTACCCCTGAAAAATAGCACTGATCTATTAAGAGCATTTATTTTATAAATAATGCCATGAAGACTTAATTGGTTAACAAATCTTATGTCAAAACTGGCCATGGGTATGAGCTAAAAACATCTCATGACTTACAAAAAGACATGTTTGACTAAAGCTTACAAACATGTGGGGAAAAATGTCCATTTCGCATTCCTATTAAGGCTAGGAGAGTTGAGTTTATGGGACGTCCCCTGATGCATTTATAATGGCATTGAAGAAAGAACATAATAACAGTGCCAGATGTTTAACTTATTACAGCTTATGAATAAATGTAAAATAAATCACAGTAAGCTCAGTTACAGTTCAGCTCATTAATAGGAAAATCAGTTACTCATTTTCCTGATAATAAAGACAATCCCCCTTCCCCTAAAACTGATCAAAAATTACATTTTTAATGTTACAAAAGATTTATATGATCAATGTTGTTCTTTTGAACTTTCTATTCATCACAGGATCCTGAAACAATGTATCACAGTTTCCACAAAAATATTTAGCAGCACAACTGATTTTGACATTGATAATAATAATAAATGTTTCTTGAGCTCCAAATTCAGTTTTGCCATCACAGGAATAAATTACACTTTTAAATATATATTAAAATAGAAAGCAGGTATTTTAAATTGTAAAACTATTTTACAATATTATACAGTTTTTACTTCAATTTTAATCAACTAAATGCCTTGGTGAGCATAGAAGACTTCCTTCAAAAACAAAAACCTTACCATTGCAAACTTTTGAACAGTAGTGTATTTTTTCACAAAATTACATTTTTGATCTGTGTTGTTTTTGTAATACTTTCAATTTGGAGGTTTAATCTGAGGAGCATTGTTCTTAGGTGTCAAAACTGGAGTTCTGAAGAAAATTATTTTTAGAAATCGTTAGAATGTGCACATCAGACAGATGTTTTCTTTAGTACATGGTTTGATTTGAGTAAGTAACACTTACTGTACATCAGCAGAGGTCAGCCTATAATTCTGACAATTAGATTTAATTATTGTATTGTAATTATGTTTTATGTCAAAGTTTCTTTAGATACCGGCTAATCGGCAATCCTGTTGTTTGGTGAGTGTTAAGTTAACTACAGACCCTGTAATATGTGAATTAATATAAAGTAAAATTCTAAAAACATAAATTGCCATCTAATCACCAAATACAGAACACTTGCAGAACAAATTAATGAAAACTCCAAATGATTCGGTTCACGCCTCTGCTCTGGGGTTTATCTTGACACTGGCAGTGCTATAGTTCACTTCCCTCCATTCCAGTAGCACATGATTATCTCTAAAGCACAATCGCAAGATGAAACAGTAAATTTCACAGGCGATTGGCTGTTTCATGATGAACCGAGAGAATCTAGTTTTGTAATAAGACCAAACGTTACATGTTACTGGACATTTATATATTTTTTTAATATTCTGCTGCCATAAAGGAACAAAAGCACCTCTCTGTTCTGATTCTTTTATCATCTGCTCTTTTTTTGGCTCTCTGGGACTCTTTTCAACTTCAAAACGCATCGAAAATCATTTGTCTCTAAATTCGGGATTCTGAGAAATATAATACGGAGAGCAATTTGGTTGAAAGCCCATGTAAATACACTTGAGCCAGCTGCTGGCTTTCTTTTAAAACTCTAGTGCTTTCTATGACTGTTTGTCTCTGGCAGACACACGCATGAACACACACACACACATGCATGTACGCACTCGCATTTCCAAATGCACACAAACACAGTCTCTGCCCCAAAGGTGGTCCCAGCTGGCATAGATTCAGGCTAGATAGTGGGCACTAAAAGGTTCAGGGTCCTGAAGTGCCCTCAGATTTTTTTTGTGGTTGTAGCACATGTGGAGGGAACAACAGTGCCTTTCAGACAAAATATCTTCCTTTACCACTGCCACTCATGCATAGCTCCTGCAGGATGGTTAGCACAATGATCCTAAACACTGTGTACAATCAAAAGCCCCATACTGACGGAATCTTTTTTGAAGACGTGTATGTGCAGTAAATCTGGGAAAGATCTGACTAAATTTAGTCACTCACCTTGGCTGCATTCGGGGTGGGCTCAAAGCAAGCGCTGTGGATGCTGGGATACACGTCGGACCAGCCTTCCATAGTGCAGTTCCTGCTAATGATGCCTAGAACAAACAGACATTGCTTTGTTAACAGCCAGTTTATCAGAGAGATTAACGGCAATTTAGACTGACAGCCAGCATTAGTGAGTGTTTTGGTAAGTAACGCTTCACAACGGTGCACATCACCGAAAGCCCAGAGATATCAGAGAAAACTAAACACAGAAATAAGCTAATCAAAGAAATGAATCAAGAATAGAGTAAAGCTCAACACAGCCTACCAAGAAATGTTTCACCCAAAATCAAAAGCCAAAAAAAAAGCAAAACATTTAAAGAAAATGATGCTTTAAGTATCACTGTAATTTTTGCCATTATTTTTATGCTACTTAAATGCATTTCATTCCTCAATTATTGTTCTAGCTTTTTTTTTTTTTTTTTTACTATTTAAACCAAACATACTGCATATACACTATCGTTCAAAGGTTTGGGGTCAGCAAGAATTCTTTTTTTTTTAAGAAATTTATTTTATTCAGCAAGGGTGCATTAAATTGATCAAAATAGACAGTAAACATATTTACAAAAGATTTCTGTGCTGTTCTTTTGAACTTTCTATTCATCAAAGAATCTTGGAAAAAAAGCATCACAGTTTCCACTTATTAAATTATTAAGCGGCACAACTGTTTTCAACATTGATTATGAGAAATGTTTCTAGAATGATTTGAGGGAACATGTAACACTGAAGACCAGAGTAATGGCTGCTAAAAAAAATTCAAATAAATTTAAATAGAACGCATGTAATTTCAAAATACTGTATAATTATAATATTATTGTTAAAATAAATGCAGCCTTCGTGAACATAAGGGATTTTAATAAAAATTAACATTATTAACATTTTAAATTAAATTCAAGGCAGTAAAAACAAATGTTGTTTACACTCAAATGTATTTATTCAGCATGGTAATATAACATTTTTCCAAGTTATGTTAATGAGAATATAAGCATGAGACTGCTCATAATGAGAATCAAGGGTTTGAATGCGAATTGAATACTGCATGCAAAAATCTTAATGATCCTAAATATAGGCATCTTTTTTTAAGCAAAATATGTTTTTTTTATATATTTTTCCTTTTAATTGTTGAGTGGAGAGACTCTTTTTTTACTGTGCCTTTTTTAGGTGTGATTTCCAGCTACATGTGCTGCACTCACTCATTATACTTTAAATACTTTTAATACATTATACTAAATCCATATGGCACCAGTGATAATGGAATAGCTTTGTACATCACTAATGCATTCAGTCAAGGCTGAGAGGCAGAGGCTGAGTGTTAAGTATAAATACAGACTATTTGTGTTTCATGCATTAAAAGTGTCTGCGTGTAGGCTTGCTAATACTCTCAGTAACGAAACAACAGCCTCCTACACGTTGCATTGCATCAATGACCAACATTACACCTGGAGAAGAGCAGCTGGCAGGCTAACAAAGAGTACATGAACACATTTACACATCAACCAAACATTACAACACCCAACAGACAAGAAAACCAGTAGGCTGCAACATAGATTTTTGAACATTTGATTTAAAAATAGTACTGGATAAAGTGAAGAACAACAAAATGTATTTTAAAGATAACGCATGATAAAATACTTTATTCTATCCCAGCTGAATGTGCATAGACAACTACCTGTTTAAGTAAACAAACTATAGGTTGATTTATCTGAAAGCTATTGAAAAATTATGTAAAAGTTGTATAATTATATTTATTTATTATAAAACACAATCATCTCATTTATAATTCATCATTATGAAAATGTATTTTTGCAATTTGTAATGTAAAAATGTAAGAAGTAAATTAGATTAGTCCAACACTTTTCACAAAATATCGTTAACAACTTTTTTTTTTCATTTATAGAGTAATTTATGAAAGCCCATTTCCGCCATGAAAAAAAAAAACTTAATTTTTTTTTGTTTATTAATTGTGACTTCTTACAATCTTACAATTCAATTAGATTTTTTCCTCAAAATTACTTGATATAAAATTAGACTTGCAAAATATAAACTCACAATTCAGAGAAGAAAAGTTGGAATTGTGAGCTATAAACTCGCAATTAGAGAAAAAAAAAAGAATTGTAAGAAAATTATTATTACCTATTATCTATTATTATAAAAGCAATTATCTTTTTTATCCTTTATTTATTGTTTCTTGTGGTGGAAACAAGCTTTTTTTCCCCCAGAGATATTTTTTTCAAACATTTTTCCCAGAGATAAAAAATTGGCATCAGTTTTAATAAGAATTTAATGGATTACAAAAAAAAAAAGGGAAATCAGGGAGAGGACTTTTCGGACCTACAAAAGCCAAAGATAACTGTATATTTACTAACATCAGTACTCTGTGATTGTGAAAACACTTTGTGCGACTACTTCTAATGCGTTACTCAGAGCTTCTTGTGACATGAGTATGTTCTATGTATATTTTAGGACTGAGGAAAGCAGAATTAATATTTAATGGCATTTCATCGGGCCAAATATGAGGGCGAGCACAACTACATCACTGTAGAGCACTTTGCTAGAGAGAGAGAATGTAAACTCTCCTGACATGTATCAACATGGAGATTTATTTTTGTCTGTGTGCAGCCTGAAACAAATCCCCCAAATACACACCCAGCCATGCAGATCAGAACACACATGTGTATACAGACACTCAAACACACACATGAGCCCAACAAAAGGGGCTGTCTGTGCAAACAGACAGATTCAGGCTTTATAATAAAAGTGCTAACTGACCCATCTTTGAAAACCTGGACCACCTTATTCACCCTATTCACATCGATCTGCTAATTTACGTCAACATGTGAGCTTTTATCTTGAATTCAAACAGTCAGAACGGTAATCAAACATGCATTTTTGTCCAGGAGCATAAGTGCTTTGCGGGAGCACAATGTGGGACTGATTTGCTGCTTCAACAAATGCAAAGGCGCAGAGCTTTGTGCAGCACAAGCCTGACAGACAGCTACTTTCCATTCTGTACATGGCACATCAGTCCAAAACCCTCACGTCTAACATGACATTCGTAACAAAGAAAGAATGATACATGTGGAGTCATTTTTAAGTCCTCCAGAGGGCTACTGTAGAGAAGACAGGTGTACTGCAGTAATGTAACCCATGGGTTTTATTTTTTATTTATTTATTTTGATGCAAAAGACCCCTTGACTATTAAATATTTAAAAAAAAAATTTTTTATTGTAATATTTCACAATATTACATTTTTGTATTTTGTATCAAATGGAGCCTTGGTGAGCATAAGAGACTTCTTTCAACAAAAACAACAATAATAATAATAATAAATAAATACATCTTTGGAATGGTACACATATCAGGGTTATTTTAGTATCATTGTAATAATATTATAGTTTTTAATAATATTTTAAAGTATTACAATTTTAGTTATTTTGTTTACTTTTTTCAGTTGTATTTAATTAAATTTAATTTCAGTTTAGTACATCAAGACAAACTAAATAAAAATATGAAATGTTGTTTCGGAAACTAGCTGAAATAAAATAAGTTAAACAGTTTTTTATATATATATATATTTTGTTTTATTTCAGTTAAAGTTTCAAGAACAAAAAAGTAACAAAAAATAAATGTTAAGTAACAAAAATTGTTTTCTATATTAAGTATATTACTATTTATTACAATTTAAGTAATTATTTTGGATGTTTTTTGCATTTATTAGTACACAGCTGCTCTATTTATTATACATAAATAAACGTAACAATATAAATTTAAAAACTGTGCAGCGCTGTTGCACTTCAGGGGTCCTGAGTTTGAGTCCTGGCTTGCAGACCTTTCCCGATCCCGTCCCCCCTCTCTCCCTATTTGCTTCCTGTCCACTTACTGTCCTATTGAAATAAAAGGCATACAATCCAATTTTTTATAGAAATAAATATTTCACAATAAATATCCCTTACAACCTCCAGTATTAATGTAAAAGCTGAAAGTGGAAAAGAAAAGTACAATTTTGCAAAGTAGACCATTTTTTTTTACACTTTCTTTCTCTAAAACTTGACCCCAACTGAAACGGAAACCCCCCTGATGTATCGTACATGAGCTCAGTCGAAGAAGAGGAGAGGGCTGAGCCATTTACTGCCCACACAACCTCGAGGCACCTGAATCTACCTCGTACAATGAGAACAAGTGAAATATATATATATATATCTGTTCTACCCCTTACAATCCATTAACCTCTGTCAAATGATTGGAAATATATCCCTCCGAATACTGGGTTAAGAAAGTGCTTTGCTTTTTTGAGAGCTAGGGGGGAAAAAACAGCAAATAATATCTGGGGTAACAGTAAATGGAGCATAAATGATGCTGATGATGATGACAGTGATTCATCTGTGAAAAGTTCAGCCATACATTAGAAAGCTTGATTGGAAATGATAATCGTGTGCTATAAAACCACAGGTCAGCATGTATTTCCAGATGTTCTGGTCTAATTTGGCTCCTTAACTCGTGGATATCCAGCGGCACCATGTGTTCATGTGTTCCAGCATGAACTCTCCGAGCCAGCAGGTTAGAATGTTCACAAGGGCTGGAAATAGCCTGATTGGGGAATCAGGGCTGTATGTACTCCCACACTCTGGAGCTTGATAGACAACTTCTCTGTAGGGAAGAAAGGGTGTGCTGGTTCTGTGCCATTGGCTCGGGTCCACGGGTCAATGAGCATGTCCGAGCAGAAGGGGAAAGACATGATTCACTCACTCCAGCCTTCAGTTTATTCCCTTACTCATTAATTTACTCACACTCACACATGCACGCTCACAATCAGCACAGTTCACTCTTTCATTTACAAAAAGCTGGCCTTCAAATTGAAAATAAGAACAGTACATTACTTATCTGCTTTGTACACATACGAGCAGAACTAATCATAAACTTCATAAAATAGGGTTTTACAGCTTAATGCCATAGGACGACCTGTTTAGGTTTGTATATGCACTGGTGAAACCCTTTGGAGAACATCTAGACATCTGTTCATAAAGGACAGCTCTCTGAGGTACTTACAAAATAGAACCTGTAAGTTCTTGAAAGACTGTCAACTATTTCTTCATTAACGTCCAAAAAAGTGAAAGGTTTTGAAATATATATTGAAGTTTCTTTAAGACAGGGCCCAAACTTTTTAATCCAAAGGGCCAAAAATCAAACTTTACAAAAGTAAATGTTGCATTATATCCAAATATATTATATTAAAATGAATTAAATTCAATTATTAAAGGGATAGTCGTTAATTGCCCACCTTCATGTTGTTCCAAACCCATAAGCACAAGAACCAGAACACAAATGATATTTTTGATGAAATCCAAGAGCTTCATAGACAGAAACACAACTACCACATTCAAAGCCCAGAAAGGTAGTAAGGACATCGTTAAAATAGTCCATGTGACATCAGTGGTTCAATCGTAATTTCTGTATTTTATTAAAAATATCTTAATTTGTGTTCGGAAGATGAAAGGAGGTCTTAAGGGTTTGGAACGACATGAAGGTAAGTAATTAATGACATCATTTTCATTTTTGGGTGAACTATCCCTTTAATTTAAATAATTCAACAATAATAAATAATTTTTGGGGATTTTTAAATTACTATTTAAAAATCACTTAATTCTATTTTAATTTTAATAATTTTTTACGCTTCAAAAATGAAACAAAAAATTTTAAAATACAAGCAAAATTATAAATTATATACATTCAAAAATTGGAAAGGAAGATGCTTTAGTTGAATGTTTTTTGTTATATTGCATGGCAGGTCAAATCAAAGGTCATCACAGGCCCTGTTTAAGCATAATATCTTAAAAGGGCAACAACCAGGATAAATGACAGTTTGCAAATATTAATGTAAAATTTACCATCTCTGGAGAACAAATTTTTTAGGGCAGCGGGGCAGGTGTTGACGACCACCTCTCCAATGTCGGCATGGTGCCAGCAAGAAATATTGTCCCACATTCCCCTGCAACCTGTAAGGACGTAGAAACACAAAAAAATATAAAAGCTTAACACATCTGGATCTTAAAATTTGCTGAAATAGCAGAACTTTCAGCAAAATTAGTGCAGCAATGTACGTGAGAAACTTGACATGTGTTTGACAGGAACCTGGGAAAATGTTTAGTTTGGGATAAGATCCGCATTCATTGACTTATGTTCTTGAGAGTCTTTCTGCTTTATGTGTTGAGTGTATTTGAATATGTGTTCTCTTTTAACCTAACCCTACAAATATCATCCAAGTTTGCCTTTCATTTAGCATAGGTTAGGTATTACAGATACATATACTACAGATAGATAGGTTAGATACAACCAAAAAAAACAAAAAAAGGGTAAAGTCACTGGATCTCATGAGACCAGCCCACAGGGACAGGACGCATTCCAGCATCTGCGGTTAGATAAGTGTGTTGTGAAGGTCTGGACATAAATAGAAAGATGGTCAAAGAGGTCTGACTATGACATCACACCACCATACATCATCATCTACAACATCCAAACACTCTCAGAAACATCACAGCAAAGAGGACATGCAGTCCTTTACGTACTAAAGGAATAATTGACCTAAACATTTCAAATTCTGTTTTAATTTACTCACCATCATGTTGCTCCAAATCTGTTTTTTTTTTTTTCTTCTTCTGTGGAACACTGTGTGTACGAGTAATAATGTACGAGTCATATCAATCACTTTTATGATACATTTACGCCGCTTTTTAGATCTTGAGAGGCCAGTCGCTCATTCCCTGTCTGTATATGGAAAAGAGTGGGCAGTACAAAATATTTTATAATATTATACACTACTGTGCAAAACTTTGGGGTCAGAGTCAATTTCATCTTGTGCTCCAAAGAAGAAGAAGAAAAACGTCATGCAGGTTTGGACTGTAAATAATGACCGAATTTTCATTTTTGGGAACTATTCCTTTAAACAGCTGCGTCTTCTCTGAAACAGCTGGTTGTTTCTGAGGGAAAATAAGGAATCTAAACTAAGAGAAAATACGTCACTCATCAAACATTGTTTAAGACACAGTAAACATTGCCTCTGATTGGTCAGTGCTCAGTCCACTTTGCCCTTTTATGAACCATCAGAAATGTGGGATATATTAAGTGGTCCAAACAGCCTTTTTGCAGTCATCTCCAGAGGGATTTGTCACTCATTTCGCCAATTCGAATAGTCAAGTCCTCTGTGTATGTACTGCCAAATAATTACCATTAATTGGAACATCTGTCCACTGATGGACACCATACAACTGTCATAAAGGCAAACAAAGTAAAGCAGGGTCGTTCCCACACTTCTGATTTTATTCTGAAGTGGAAGCAAAGCATGAAGAACAACACACAACATACATTTAAAAATAAAGAAAAGATTGTCTATGACTGCATACTGATAGTGAGTTTGGCTTCTTCTTTTATGATATGATAATATGAGCTGGGAAAAAGCAGGAGGAAATTTTCAAAAGTCCTTTGAAACACAGTCATCACTGAAACATCTGGGTTTTTAAAAGCTTCAAAGTAGGATATTAAAGGTCTCATCATAATACTATGAGTATCTTTGTTCCATTAAAAAAGTGATATATCTTCTGCAGTGTTGGGGGTAATGCATTACAAGTAACGTGAGTTACGTAATCAGATTACTTTTTTTCAAGTAACTAGTAAATTAAAAAAAGTTTTTAATTTACAAGAGAATATCTGAGTTACTTTTTCAAATAAGTAACGCAAGTTACTTTTTTTTTCAAATTTATTGATTGACAGCTCTCCTGTCCCCATGTTGAGAGAAATCAGATGTTACTGTAGTTCTAAAATAAATATGAATATGCATTAATTCATCTCACTCACACACAAAAAAAAAACACAGATTCAGTATTCCTCAAAATGAATAAAAATAATGCAACTCAGAATATGACGCAAACCTGCAATAATTACATTTTAAACAACACAAATATCCTTTATGTATTTAATCCCATTCTATTAACCAATGTCTTTGCTTCTGACCTTCGATGATCCAGTTCAACCATACTAATAAGCAAAAATTACTCTAGACAAACATTTGTGTGTCTTTTTTTATTGCTGAAGTGTGTTGAAATTTCTTCTTCTGCATTCTACTGTACGGATGTAAATTTACTTTCCCTTCAGCCTGAGGCTTATTCATTTCACTTTTGGTGCGAAAAGGCTTTTATATTTGCCAAAAATAGAACTTTTTTATTTTAAAAACAAACAAGCAAGCCCTGTCCAGATTTAAAAAGTAAAGCAAAAGTAACGTAACGCATTACTTTCCATAAAAAGTAACTAAGTAACGTAATTAGTTAC
>NW_015539882.1:84231-92481 GCF_001515605.1 Sinocyclocheilus anshuiensis
GTGAGGTGAGACAGACAAGACGATGGCGGATGATTTAGTTTCGAAATGAGACGCAAAAGCGCCTGTTGTTTGGCAATATTTTGGATTTTGAAAAGCCTGTTGACTTTTGCCGTTTATCTAAGGTGATTTTGGAAGTTTTTTTTAAACATTCGTTTCTTATTTAATTGGTTCCACATTATTGCTGATTTTTACTTTATTTCAACTTTGTGTCATTTATTTATTTTATTTGACATCAAGGTGTATGCCGTGCCTCCAAGCTTTCTTACTCGTTTTGCTAATAAACGTTCTACGTTTCTTATTTATTTGGTTATTATACATGTTTACTTAGCCTATTTTGTTTTGTATACCTATTTAAACTTTATGTAAGTTATTTGTTATTTTATATTAGGCATAGCCTGCCCTATAGCATGGTGTATTTGTATTTGTTTTGTTAATAAAAGTTATATGTTTTATATATAGGCTAAAGTGAGTTTGACGTTGTATTTTGTTGTTGCATTCAAGCAATTGACGCCTAACTGCCGCTAATTCAAAAGTGAAAGTAAAATGCACACGCCGCTTTTACAAGCTATTTAAAAGTGAAGGAAAGCTAGAAAAAGAGGGAACGCCCCGCCCCTGCGGTGATACCGATATTACCGGTGTTGTCACACGTCGATTAACCGGTGGGAAAATTTCCTCACCGTCACAACCCTAACGCAAAAGTAACGTAACGCATTACTTTCTATAAAAAGTAACTAAGTAACGTAATTAGTTACTTTTTTATGGAGTAACGCAATATTGTAATGCATTACTTTTAAAAGTAACTTTCCCCAACACTGATCTTCTGTTACTTCATCCAGGCTCACTTTGATCAATTTGGTTTGGTTAAATCACTTTATGAAGTATAAAATCACATACAAATGTTTGGGGTCTTTAAGATTTCTCTTTGAAATAAATTAATACTTTTAGTCAGCAAGGATACATAAATTGATCAAAAGTGGGTGGAAATAAAGACTTATAATGCTACAAAAGATTTATCTTTCAAATAAATACTGTTCTTTTGAACTTTCTATTCATTATAGAATCCTAAAAAAATGTATAAGGCTCCACAAAAAATACTAAGTGGCAAAACAGTTTTTAACACTGATAATGAAAATGTTTCTTGAGCACCAAATCCGCATATTAGAATGATTTCTGAAAGATCATGTGACAGTGAAGACTGGAGTAATGGATACTTAAAAATTCAGATTTGCCATCGCAGTAATAAATTACATTTTAAAATAGAAAACAGTTATTTTAAATTGTAATAAGATTTCACAATATTACTGTTTTTGATCAATGAAGCCTATAAGAGACTTCTTTCAAAAACATTAAAAAGATTATTGTGAGATAAAGTTTAAAATAAGAAAGTCAAGAAATTAAGTCACAATTGTGAGGCAAAGTTACTCTAAGAAGGAAACGGGCTTCCATATGTGGGTCATGTCCAATCCAGACAATATAAATATCTAATTCAACATTGACCTTAAAAGCTGCAACTGAACCACTATCAGTCAACAGTAAATGTGATTCTACATCTGTCAGAGCAAACACTGCATGCCAACAGAAAAACAACGAGACATTAAATGATTATGTAGGACAAACAATATGGCGAGAGCTCATTCACATTTCTTTCACTCTATTGTTTATGGGGAACATGACACAAATACACACAACACTACACATCTTTCAAAGATTGCCTAGTGAACTGCTGTTTCACATTCTGGCCATTCAAAATACTGTACATAACGGATGCTGTAAGTGGATTTAGAAGATGATGTAACGTAATACAGTACCTTTAGTGTGCGGAGGCAGCTGGTCTGCCAGCATGCCCAAACATTCCTTCTCAGCCATCTGCAGTTCATACAGAAAGTGACAGTTTGCATGCATCGCACTGACCTTAGGGGGCAAAGGAAAGAAAATCATTGATCTCAATGCTACTGCCTTCCAAGTAGTAACAAAAAAAAGTCTCAGTCAGTGTTGTTTTCGTATCACTGAGATTCTATTATAGGTTTTATTTTATTTTTATTTATTTTTAGTTATTTGGGGGCTTTTATGCCTTTTTTTATTTGGATAGGACAGTAGAGTGATGACAGGAAAGCATTGGGTGAAGAGAGGAGAGCAGGATCGGCAAAGGACCTCGAGATGGGAATCAAACTTCGGTCGCCGTGAGCGCAGTGGAGCTGTAAATCAACGCACTAACCACGTGACATTTTTTTGCTGAAAATGTACTCATTCTCAGGCCATCCAAGATGAGTTTGTTTCTTCATCAGAACAGATTTGGAGAAATTTAACATTACATCAATTGTTCACCATTGGATCCTCTGCAGTGAATGGGTGCCGCCAAAATGAGAGTCCAAACAGCTGATAAAAACATCACAATGATCCACAAGTAATCGACATGACTCTCAATTAACATCTTGTAAAGCAAACAGCTCTGTGTTTGTAAGAAACAAATCCAATGCGTTTTAATTTGAAACAGTCACTTCTGGCCAAAATACGAGTCCATAATTCATAATAACACTTCCTCCAGTGAAAAAGTCATATTTGTTTGGAGCTGTTTTAGACTGTTTGTGCTTGTAAACAGTGCTTGACCTACTGTATGCATATTTCTCTTCTGATTCAGACAAGATGGCTTTCTCACTGGAGAAAGCAATATTATATACAAAGGACTCGTATTTTAGCTGTAAACAACAGTTTTAATTAAAAACAAATTGATTAAGTTAAAAATCATCAATTTGTTCATCACAAACACGTAGCTTTTAGGAGTCGTGTGGATTACTTTGTGGATTATTGTGATGTTTTTAATAGCTTTTTGAACTTTCATTCTGACGGCACCCATTCACTGCAGAGGATCCAATGGTGAACAAGTGATGTAATGCTACATTTATCAAAATCTGTTTGAATAAATAAATAAACTTGGCTGGCCTAAGGGTGAGTGAATTTTCAGCATATTTTCATCTTTGGGTGACATTCTTTTTAATGTGTCTATATAGCTTTTAGATTTAATTTCAGTTATTTTATTACATTAAGTTAAACTAAATAAAAATGAAAAATGTAGCCTTGGCAACTACATGAAAAATTAAAAAATAAATGAGATTTTATTTCAAGTAACATTTTATGGTTTTAGTTTTAGTTCTAGTTAACTATAAATACCCTGGCCTCAATAACAATACATATTTCCATAGACATGCACCCTATGCTTATGGATCTACATAAACATCACAAGGTTTGTCACCTGAATCAGTGCTTTAAGTAAGGCAGTGCTGAACTGCTCACTAGGCCTGTCGCAATAATCAATATGTCGACTTATCGCGCAATATATGTACATGACCGCAATAATTTTTGGTGATGCAATATATCGGCCATTATATTTACTTAAAAATTAATTTCACCATGTTTTGTACATTCCACTTGCGCCTGTGTCTTTTGCAGCTTCTCGTATATATCGCACAACAAAAAGTTATCGTGACAGGCCTACTGCTAACTCAGTTAAGACTGCTTTCTGGTGACATCATCTGAAACGACTGATCAGCACAGTTGGACTCAAAGCTGTTGTGATCAAAGAGCCGCCACAAAGCCTGCTCAACTGATGGACAAAAAAATCCTCTATTATAAGAACTGTAATAATATCAAGGGAATTAACCAGAGTCACATGAAGTCATCAGTTAAAGATCTCATCCGTTGGTGTTCAGCCATGGATCGTTTTTGCTTTATAAACGTGGAAAAAATAATTCCGAAAATAAAGGCTTTAATACAGGCGAAAGTACACTTTTTTAAAAATGTAAAATACAAGCATTTTGTTTGACATCAAAGAGACTAAGAACATGTATTTAAAAAAGAATTTGACATTTTTAACCTGAATGTTTTTAACGCAAGGTCACTGTCTTATGTATGTGTTTGCGAGCTCTTAGTCACTTTGGCTTCGGGTTTTTCTGAGTGAACAGCACAGAGACAAATCAGCCTCAGATCAGAGGAGGACATAAGCTTACACTTTAAGTCTGTCATTGTTTGTCTCTTTCAAAATCTTGAGCTACATCTTTGACGGGAGCAGTCGTACTCATCCAAGCTGGGCTTTCTTCCCTATATATCACAGCTAGCAAGATCGACACGCACACTAATGATATGAGTGATTGTATCAGGATTATTCTGGATCATTACTGTCAAGGCAAATGCATGCTGGCTGAGATTAAATCAGGCTGAGAGCAATTACAGCCAAGTCAAAAACACATTTGACATTCTCACCAGGTTTTTTTTCTCCACCGATTTCTCAGCTTCCACTGACAGAGAATGAATTCAGTATGTGGATTACCAAAACTCTAAATTCAACCATCTCAGCACTAAGCTCCTTTTGTACATCATATTTTAATGACATTTGTGAGGATAGTGAATCACTTGTATCAGTACTGATAGTTTGTTGTCCTGGTTTAGCAAACTGAGTCTCGTCAGCAGCCGGTCACCCGGGCACATATCTGACTCATCCTTCTGCTTCATGGGAATTGACATGTTTTTCAAAAATTATTTGTTGGGGAAACGAATAGAGGCTTTGTAGTTGAAAGGGGAGCATCTGGTGCAATAAACATGTAAAACAGCTCCACCTGAGATTGACGCTTTCTAAAAGTAAACCAAGTGAAGAGAATGCAAGTAACTAAAATGTCAAAATAAGACATTTCAGATAATCAGATAAATGACACTTATCAGAGCTCTAAAAGATGTTTCAAGTAAATATTGCTAACATTTATCTGAAAAGTCATTTTATTTAGACAAGACTCTGAGTTTATTTTTTGAAGTTAATTTCTACATAGACACATACACTAACATGCAAAGGTTTGGGTCAGTAAGAATTTCCTTTTTTTTATTTTTTTTTAAAAGGAGTCTCTTATGCTTACCAAGGCTACATTTATTTGATCAAAAATACAGTAAAAATAGAAATATTTGTTGAATATTATTACAACTTAAAATACCTTTTAATAAAGTTTTCTACTTTAATTTATTTTAAAATATAATTTATTAATGTGATGGCAAAGCTAATTTTTCAGCATTACTTCAATCTTCAGTCACATGACCCTTCAGAAATCATTCAATAATATGCTGATTTGGTGCTCAAGGAACATTTTTTATTATAATGAATATTGCAAACAGTTGTGCTGCTTAAAATTGTCTTTACTATGCCTTCTGATCAATTTAATGTGTCTTTGCTTAATGAAGTATGAATTTCTTTAAAAAAAAAAAAAAAAAAAAAAATTTCTGTGATTATCAGAGGGCAGGACTGCTTTATTATAAAAAGCCTATTATAGGTTTTTCAGCAACATTTAAACATTTAAAAATTAAAGGTAACATACAAAAATAGGAAACTATTTGTTTTAACCAACAGATAAATAAATTAAATGTAATAAATTAAAACTTAAATATAAGTGAAATGTTACAGTTACTTCTGCCTCTTTCATATATAAGAGAGACTGGGGCAAGTTGTCACAAAGGAGATATAGCCCTTGTGACAACTTGCCCCACATACTTTATTTATGAAAGAGGCCAAAGTAGCCATAACATTTACAGTCACATTTAAAGTGGCAGAATGTCCAGTGCATTTTCCTCTTTAAACAAAGATGACCTCTGTAATGTCACTCAGTCGGTAATGTCACTCAGTCACCCGATTTGTTTGCGATATCCGTTTGCATCCTTCTGTAGAGCTGTGCATGTGACACAGTTTCCTGCTCGCTCATGTTTAAACCCCACTGGAGCAACTGCCAACACAAACTCATTTCCATGTGTTTTTTAGGACTACAAATTTATTTGAAGGTCATGGGGGAAATTTACTAACAATGAAATGTTGCTAATCTTTTATTTTCACTGGACACAAAGACAAAGCGCAGGCACATACAGCATCTGGTTAAACTGGATTGTGAGTGGTTAGTGAATAAAACATGGTTTTGCTCTGAACTGTTCAGATTTAAACCTACAATGTTGAATATATTTACTATCTCTTCTCTTGCTTGACAGTGTGTTTCTGTGCTGACACAGTCAAGATGACTTAAGCTGCATGAGGAGAAGCTGGATTCTGGCGGACCTTTACTGAACTGAGGTGGGTCAGCTGGAAAGCATGAAACTTTGCAAATGTCACCAACTGATTATCTGAGAACGTGTGGTCTCTTGTTTACGGTGAAAAGCAGTTGTGCAACTGTTATCAGTTTGCAAGCCAACTTTCCATTTCTCACACTAGAGCATAAAGCATCGCTTTAAAAGTAATTAAACACTCTCAACGAGAATAAGAAATGCATTTCAAGGTCAAAAGCGTTCTGAGATTTTATTGCTTCGTTTAAACAGTTGTGTTCCACACAAAAAGCTATGTTATTACTATCATAAACAAAGTAGAAAATCTTTTTTTGTGGATACTCACAGTCTTTAGTAGAAAAAGACCTCCTATTGTCGTTTTTGTCATTTCAAAACCTAAACCACTATCAGAAGAATAACTTTGTTATAAACATAAATAAACATTTTTGTTGTTTCATGAATCATTTTGTGTTTTATCATTTATTTATTTTTAAATTATAAAAACTTTTTTTCCCCTGAGTACTCAAATAAAGTATTTAGTGGAAAAGATCTTCTGGATTATTGTCGTTTTTGTACAGCATAGGAGGCTGGGATTGTGTTTAGAGGAGAAGAAAAAAACATTTTTCTGCCACTAAAACATTGTATTTTTTTAGATCCACAAAAGCCTGTCACAGAAATACAATGCGATACCATCAAACCCCAGGAGGACGAGGAGTAGCGAAATAAAAAAATGGCATTAAATGTTGCTGTATGAAATTGGTCAGGGATTGAATGGATTGAATTCTAATAGAGCACAACAACACACAACTTCCTCTCAGAGCTTTGATGGGATCTCTGTGTAATATGTCTACAGTATCTGACGATACCTCTTGATCCACGGATTGAAAACCTAGTTTTAGGGGATTTTTGGGAGCAGAAATTCCATGAGCTTTCATATCACTGTAAATTAAAAAAGTAGTACAACAACAAAATGTTATTTTATATAAATATAAGAATTGCTGCACACAACGCAATTACGTTCGAGTGCATTCTTGATACTAATCCATGACAAAGACTGTAGAGTGGAAGGACAGTCATCTTGTATCATAATCCCTGTAGAAGACAAACTACACAAGATAAACATGTTACATTTGAATTCTCCAGCCTACTAACATTGAGTTTGTGTGTTACATGGTGTATCTGTGCCTCTGGGGATGCAGCCATATGGACACACTGTTGCACTTTAATTAAGGTCATAAAGAGATGCTCAATGATCTACAAGATAAGTAACTGATTAATGGACTTTTGAATAGATAAACTTTGGCTTATTTAAAACGAGATTAACAGCAATGGCTTGTAAACAATAGCTTATATAAATGTATTTATGGTGCATCGTTTTTCCTGCATCTAAACTATTTATCTTTGATCTTGGTATTTACACTGAAAAATTGGGATTGGGATTGGTATCTTTTCCAGAAAAAAACCTGAATAGCCTTGAAACAACATAAATTAATGTTAGAAGTAAAATTGAATGAGATAATACGACTTGTTTTCAGAGAATGTATCTTGAATATTGGGTATTTTTCACTTGTTTTAAGCATAAAAACCACAATAAATTTATTCTATTTGCTCATTTGTATTATCTAATAGCCAATTTGTTTTATGCATCAGATACTGCGACTTGTTATTAGACACTTTACCTTGAATATTTGTTTTTTTTTTCACTTGTTTTATGCATAAAATGCATTACATTTATTTTATTTGGTTGTTAGTATATCTAACAGCCATTTTGTGCCATACATACAAAGTTTAAACTTTATGAGACTGTTACTAGGCTTTATAAACTATAAATGTGTATTAGAAGACCAATGTTGAAAGTACTTTTAAAGCATTTTTGCATGCATTTTAAAATCATTTAATTTTTAGATTGGCAAAAAAGCATATAGGTTTTTATTTGTCTGCAAGCCACCAGTTATATTCTGCACAGCAAGAAATTGAGTAGCTCGTGCCCTGATGAATCTTTTCGTGAGACCCCTTTGGGCGAAACACCTGAATCACCACAGAGATCTTGTCTAGAATAGCCCTGACCCAGTTCTGACCGTTTTCTTTAAGACATTGTGTTATGTCTCTTTTTAACATATTTGAGAGACTCATTTAAATTGTAATTTAATTTTAAACTGTATAAGAGAGAACAGCACAAGCAGGAAT
>NW_015539882.1:92602-116953 GCF_001515605.1 Sinocyclocheilus anshuiensis
GGAATGAAAGCAGAGAGGTTGTTGCAAAGCGAAGATCAATAAACCAAATGCACTTAGAATAGAAATTTTGCACTTTTAACCCTAATGGCCTGCTTTCGATGAAAAAAAATAAAAACAATTTTGTGTAGTCTACATTAGATTACACATAAAATCGTTTTTTTTTTCTTAAAGCAGAAGAAAATGTGGTTTGCTGACAGTTTGTACTCAATTAATATTTCTCAGAAAAAAAGTTTATAATTTGTAGACACATAACTTCACATAGTCTTTGAAGCAAAAAAATTAAATGTTTCCACTGTTAGTGCCCAGAGAAAAAAAAGATATAGCTCACTAAATGCATGTTGACCTTCAGTGACAACATGCTCCAATAACTGTGGATGCTGTAATGGGGTAAGTTGTCACAGCATAGCCTGACATTAAACAGCCTGTTATACACTTTTTAAAAAGTAAAGCAATAACAAAGCACAAAATGATTTGCAAAAATCTAAATGGTAGCCAATGTGTTAGTCTTCTGAAAATCGCTGGTTTTGACATAATTTCTAGCTAGACCAGGCTGGTCACATAGCAGATTTTAATGATAGATCTAGCAGGGCTGGCAAAACCACCTTGTACCAATAACAAACCAACTATCATATTCCAAAACCAGTTTGACCACTGTAAGCTGATAAAAGCTGACTTTCATGATTTGTATTGCAGAACATTTGCATAAAACTATAAATATAACATAAAATACGTGACAATTTGACGTGACCTTTATGATAATTCAAACCCTTAGTAAATCTACATTATATAGTTGAAACATGCTAGCGTGGTTTTACTGTGTTAGCTTATTCATCTAAGAGCTGTGGTTAAAATATAATAGTTTCGAGGACATCATTCAAACACATTGTAATGGTTTTGAAACCAATATACAAAACCAAAATTAGCGAAAACTCGATATGTTGTATTTGGACTTTTCACTCAAATTTCATATTTACTGAAATACGGCCCTCATGGCAACACTTCGCCCATATTGACAGCTGAGAGCCACACACCTGAGGCTGAGTAAATCAAAAGTACAGGACCGGTTCAGGTAAAGTAGACTTCTTACCGCGTGTGCGTGCCAAACTAAGAGAAGAGTCAAACAATTCACGAGGTTCATCTTCATTTCTTGCTGGTTTCATGAATAATATCTCTCTTTAGCGTAAGTTCCGAGCAGTCCTCAGCATTAAGAGCGGGAAGTCATCCTTCAAGGCAGAAGAAAACAAGCCACTTGTGCCAAGATGCCCGGTGAAAACACTTCTGAGCGCGTAGAATCCATGTGCGCTGCGCAGGAGGGCTGAGCGCGTGAGCGTCCGCTGAGGGGAGGCTGATGATACTGTTCCTCCTCCTTTAGATCGTCAGATGAGCCTTATGCACACATAGGCCTATTACACTGCCAGCACTTGGACAGATGCTTAACTGGCATCAATTTCAAACACTTTGAGTGTTTATCTGCTTTGAGGTCACTCAAATATGGGCTAAATAGGGCTAGTTGTCACACTTTTTACTCCAGTAAATATTTCTCAGAGTAGGTTTAGTTTTGAACGTCGGTCTCTGTATAGACACATGCTTTAAATCATTGGCTACACAAAAGTGATGGAACATTTCCACTGATCAGGAAAAAAACATAGAGGTCACTGAACACATGGCGACCTTTATAGACAACATGCCCCAATTCAAGTAGTCCCTATCGAACCTGCCTTTAAACAGCCTTTAATGGCTTATCAGCAGCATTTAAACAGTAAAATAACTGTGTATAATAAAATAAATCATGAAACGGCTAAATACAAAAATATCAAATCATAATTTTGGCCAGTACATATTGTATTTAATAAACGTACACCAAAACACGTGACGGCTTGCCTCAACTTGACTTTTATGAAAAATAACAAGAGGACAGAATTCATAAAGATATTTTTAATCTAAAACCAACATACAAAACCACTCTTACACAAACAACATTTTGATATCTTTTACTTCTTTGGTTGGGTGGGTGTGAAAAAGTGCAGTTCATTTGAAGAGAAGAACAATCGAATAACAAGCATGAAAATAAGTGTTTAGTCTTATTTCCCTGTTGAAAAAAACAGCATATGCTGGTTTTTTCAACAGGGTTGGAGTCTAACAGGCAGTGAAATATATCTTTCCACTTTTTTATTTATTATTTTGGACTCCAAACAATTGTGCATCAAATTATTTGCTAGTTAGCTCAGCATTAACTTGAGAAAATAAACTAACTTTGGCCTTCTTAAAGAGTAAGTCTTGTGGGTAAACCTGTGAATATTTTGCTTTCATCTATAAATGCCAAACCACTAGGTATGTTGTTCATAGATTTGATAAATTCTGTGACCACATTCACAAAAAAAAAGTGTACAAATCCTTTCTATAAAGTGTAAAAAGGTTGCTAGACACATTACATTTTGAATTCATTTTTGTGCTTTTCTAGTTTCACTTTTTAAACTACACTGAAAAATGTATGATTTCAGTCATTTGTAAATATTTTTGCAAATAATTACAAAGAACAGCTAGTAACACACTGAATTAAATGTGGAATTTTGCAGTACTGTACAAAGACTGAAGCTGTTATTTCTTTCAAAACACTATAATAAATTTTTGTTTTATTAAAAAAATCATTTTACAGTGAATGAATTGAACACTGATGGACCATTAATTTGGACCTGATGGATTTTATGATTAATCATTTATATAACTGATTAATTAAAAACAGCAAATCTGTATTTGAAAGACCTGCCCAATAAATGACGACCAAGATAGCGTCAGTGTGTGTAACGGGTCAGTTGAGCTAAACAGCAGCTTAATAAATCAACTTTCTCAGCACTGAAGCGCAGTTCCAGGAAATCACCTCATTCATAAGCATTGTGTTTGTTCTTGGTCAGGTAATGTATGAACATCATGTGATGGAGTTTGGTGACAGATATGGAAATATGGAAATCAGAGAGCATGCAGCCATTGACCCTTTGACTGTTTCCACTGTCTGAGCTGATTGGATGAAGAGAGTATCAAACAGAAACAAGGTAATCTATGAAAAAGATATGTCCTGACTGTTATATACCTTTACACTCTTAAAAATAACGTTTCCAAATAGGGTTTTAACAGTGAGAAGAACCATTTTTGGTTCCCCAAAGAACCTTTCAAGGAACAGTTCTCACAAAATCTCAATTTTTCATTATTGTAAAGATCATTTTAAAAATCTAAAGAACATTTTTCCATTATAATGAGCCATTTGTGGAATGGAAAGTGTCCACGGATTGTTAAAGGTTCTTCATGAACCCACAGTTGGCAATAAAGAGCCTTTATAAAGAGAGAGTTTATTTGAGGATCATGTTCAAAAATGCATGCAATTAATGTGAGAATTTGCTCATTACTGACTTTGTAGTTATTCTGGAGATATCTGGCTGGGCTTTGACATGACAGTGACCTCTTCTGGTTGTCCTAGGGCTAATGTGACACATTATAAATCATCCTACCATATAATGAGCTTTTGATGAAACCATCCCAAATGTGATGTTTGAGAATGCATTTTATTCAAATGCAAACCAGACGCTAGCCAGACAGATAAGAACACAATTTAATCTGTGTATTTTGAGGTCTGTCAAACCACACAGGATTTTAGGATGTCTGAATTAATGCATTCTCATAAAATATGAGTAGCAAGTTTTATTTCGCAGTAATCACAGACAATGTAGAAAGATGAACAGAAGACATTACTCTCTCAAATCCAGACCATCTGCACTGGAACATTTCACAAAGGAAAATACTGACATGTAGTTGATCATCATTTATGGCTTTTTATTCTGGCGTATGCTTTTATGTTTCCAAAAAAAAGCACCTTGCGTCAGATGCGTATATTACAATAAAACCCAGACAGGATTTCTCCTTCTATGGAGATTCAATGGTGGAGCATTTCCCAAAATGACTGAGAAGGAAAAATTAGTAGAGAATGCACTGAACAGAGTCTAGATTAAGGCCTGCACTGATAGTTCCCACAGATAGTGGACTGATCCATGCCATTATGAAGAGATTCAGCTCAGACAGGAATCTGAAATCTGATATTACACTGCTAGTTTCACTCTGGGATATTTCATATAGGTTGAGGGACAAAAGGATTTTTTTTTTTTACATGAATATTCTGTTCTAAAGCTTTTGCAAATTTTTTTGTTTTTGCTCAACACTGCTGCTACAATATTACAGAACTATTCATATTAAAACATAAATATGTCTGGCTGCTGGTAACTTGTGCATTAAGCTTAAAGAAATAGTTCACCCAAAAATGACATTTTGCTGAAAACTCACCCTCAGGCCATCTAAGTTGTAGATGAGTTTGTTTCTTCATCAGAACTGATTTGAAGAAATGCATCATTACAGCTGGCTCACCACTGGATCCTCTGGAGTGAATGGGTGCCGTCAGAATGAGAGTCCAAACAGCTGATAAAAACATCACAATAATCCACAAGTTATCCACACGGCTCCAGGCCATCAATTAATATCTTATAAAGCAAAAAGCTGTGTCTATAATACTGTTTTCTGAATCAGGAAAAAAATATGCACAGATCAAGTTTCTAAGACTGTGAAAACAGTCCAAAACTGTTCTATTTGTTGGAGTTCTTTCTTACAAACATGCAGCTTTTCAAGACGTTAATTAATGGACTGGAGTCGTGTGGATTATTGTGATGTTTTTATCAGTTGTTTGAACTCTCATTCTGACGGCACCCATTCACTGCAGAGGATCCACTGGATTCAAGTGATGTAATGATACATTTCTTGAAATCAATTTCAATGGAGAAACAAACTTGTCTACATCTTGGATGGCTTTAGGGTGAGTACATTTTCAGCCAACTATTCCTTTAAGCTTTACATAAGCATCAACAATAAAAAAAAAAAGCCTTTGCTTAAGAAAATATGACTGTAGTGATGTATGGAACATAATTATTTAGTGTCTTCTTAGTGTTCTCATTCCCTAGCAAATTCTTTCTTTAAAAAGGACCTATGAAGCAGACTCTGCCAGAGTAACAGAAATAATGACAAACATTTTGTCTAATGTTGAGATGTGTTTAGACTTTTCATTATTTTGTTGTGATATTAAAGAGGGGGAAATGTAAGCACATGCGGATCCAAATAAATTTGGCCATCTAGACCTTTACACAGAACTGTGAATATTCGGGTTCCCAGGAGTTGAGGCCTCGTAATGGCAAAACAGCTGAATACTTTCCATTTCTTTAAAATTACCTTTGAATATGAGTTCAGATCTCTGACTCAGTAGCTCATAGAGGGACGGTTACATTGATAATTTAAGTTCAGACTATGCAATCACTGCCCAAGACCTCTTTCATCCTGTTATAATATACCTTTGTAAATACCAAAATTATTAAATTCATGTTGGGCAATGAATTATTAGTGTACATTGTCAGTAAAACCTCAAAATAACACAGTTATACTTTCACTAACAACTTTAAACCAACATGGAAAAGGTGACTAATAGAAATAGTATTTGTTATTATGTACAATGTATTTATCTTTGTTTATAGGCTGCAGGCATGTTGGTGTCAGTCTATGCGTGTTAATTTAGCACCATCTGCTGGAGCTTCCTCTTAAACTCAACAAGAATTATTTGAGAAAAAAATGTTTATCCCATCCACTCCAATCCAAAGAAATAACAGGTTTTATAATGTTTTTGTGACTTGTTAAAACAATGCAATTATAGTGATACTTTTTAGTAGCATTACTTATTATTGCCCATAACTACTCATACAACATTACATATATAAGAAAGTGAGGAAATAAATCTATTAATGCTCAGTTATGAATACATTCACGGTGCCTTCCCCATGAAAACTATTTTAATTATGAACTTATTTGAAGGATAAAAAAATATTTAGTTGTTAAACTTATTTTTTATTTGTAAACAAATTATAGCTTCTACTGTATTTGTTGAACTCAACCATGCTCATCAATGCTAAATTTTTAGACTGAAAAAAATATTATGCAAAACATTTATTCTTTAATTTATAGGAAATATAGGCCTATGTTAATCAACTATGACAAAGCAATTTTGGTCCCAAGCCTACTTATTGTGGGCTTAATCTGCAATGCTATTACTTGAAACATTATATTTTTGCTTTTATGTCTTTTGAATTTTGAGTTAATTTTTTGTGATATTTTTAAACTTAATTTTGTTCATATTTTGAATTAGATTTTTTTATATACATTTTCTGTTTTCACTTTAATTTTAGTTGTCATTTTTATTAGTTTTATAAAATGTCTATATACTTTTTGTTCATTTGTGTTTATTAATAATTCATTTATTCTTTATTTTAGTACATTAAGTTAATAATGAAAAATGTTGCCTTGGCGACTAGATGAAATAAAATATGTTTATATCTTTAAAGTTTTTCGATTTAGTTTCAGTAACCATGATTCAGGCATGTTTTAAATTTTAGTAACAGGGTTGCAAACCTCATATAAACTGAATTGAAAATTAAACCGTTCATATAACATTTGATCACCTGTTCCTGCAAAGTCCCAAAACATAAGGCTGTAGAATTATAAATGCATTTCTGAAATGATATGCTCATCATCATATCTAACAAAGAGGTCATATGAATCATTACCAACTATAAAAGATAGTATAAGTGAAGTTTTATTTGGAATTGTACATTTATGAATACACACACACACACAAAACTACCATCGCGTAGTAAGGCTTGGAAAAAAGAGCTTCAAGGTGAGACGTGCAAACTAAAGTCAGCAACTCCTGCGTCCTGCCACTAGAGTTCTCCCACAGCCTGTGACTGTGTGTGTGTGTGTGTGTGTGTGTGTGTGTGTGTGTGTGTGTGTGTGTGTGTGTGTGTGTGTGTGTGTCCCCTTCCGAGCTCTCAAATGTGGCCGGGCTCCTCCAACCAACCACAATTCTGACATTTAACTCCGGAAACACAAATGTAACCAGCTCTGCGTTACATCCTAAAGTGAGACTGAACGGCGAGGCGTTTGATCAGCTGTCGGACAGCGGTAAGTTAGCGCATAAACCGGGTCGATTTCATGACATTCGCAGCAAAGAGGAACAAAAAATCCTCTCCCAACTGGTTGGTTTTGTCTAGAAGCGAGGGAGGGATATCAACATGGCGTCCATGTAGCTCACCAACCAACAAGAATGTCTAGGCACCAGTGAAGGTTTTTCCCTCCATTTGCAATTTGATTGGGTTATTAATCGTGATTCTTTACGGTGTGATTACATTTAGCGCGTGTCAAAAACAGCTCGCGCGTTTGCGATGTCCTCGTGTTTAGAGTTTTGCGACTCTTAAGACACCCGTTTGTTGTTTCTTTCAGGCACTGTGACCGAAATGCGGGACCTGCGCTGGATTTTATTGATCACTGATAAGACAGACAGCTGTCAAAGTAATCGTGGCTTTTGAAATGGCGTTATTTTGATCGCTTCGTTAATATAATCGGCTTTTAAATGCGTTTACGCGGTGCATTCCAGCACTCGGGTTGTGGATCACATGAGCTGTTGTGGGTTCTATAGCCATCTGCGGGGGTTTAAAAATCACTGGCAACATTTTGTACACTATAACAGTGTGAACAAAAGTTACGATTGTCACAAAAACTTGTAACGTTGCTGTAGTAACATTCGATCAGGAAGCGATCGGTTCCCATCCTTTCTGCGCATGTATTGCGCAATAAAGCGAACAGGTCTCGCTGGTGACTATAAAAACCGCACTCCGTGAATTATTATGCTAACTGAAAAAGTTGATACGTAAATAAATTAATAGTATTTAAATGATGTAAATACACACGTGGTGAATAGTCTAGATATGTCAAGGCTTCCACAAAAGCTGCTTTATTCTACATGGAGTGGGTCGCCACTTCATGGGTGCTGCCATGTTAACGTCACGTGAGCAGCCATGCAACTGACCAAGTTGCCAGTAATTATAATAATGTTTTACGGCATATGGCTTTCAGCCAAGGTGCTTTAAAAGTGTAATAACAGACAGGTTTGTTGTAAACCAACAGTATTTAGTATTCACACTTAATGCATCCAGGCCAATAGGAGTCAGTATGACAACAAAAAAGTGCACTATTAAATTTGCTGTAAAATGCAAATGACTTAAAATAGTTTCATTATTATCTCCTCATGAATAATACTATAGTGTTACATAATTCTATATCATTTTACTTGTTCTTTCCACATATTGAGTTCTGTGTATTGAAATGAAAACATTTATCAACTAAGGCTTTATTTACATCATGTAACAATAGGTGGTTAGATTAATGACTTTTACCTTGAAAACTATTATTTATGTAATTTAAGTAATGAGTGTGTCTTGTTCATATTCTTGGGAACTCATTAGAATGCACTTTTATTGATAAATTGCAGCCTACAAAAGGAGTTTCAGCTCTTCATCCTTTGTATAAAAAAGCTATAACTTACACAGTATGCACAACAGCAATAAATGTGACAGTCATTTTTATCTGTTCTTCATGCCACATAGAGACCTAAAATACTGCAGACAGTCTGCAGACTGAATACTGCTGAGGGTTTTCATTATAGAACTTGATTTGCTTTCTACGTGTCATTTTGACTCTGTAAAGCTCTGCTATTCTGTAATGATAGTGAGAGGAACTTGTTGTCTTCAGTGTCTTTTGACATCAACACAACAGTTCTGAAGAGTTTTATAAGAGAGCTTAATGTTTAACCTGGTTAGTGTTTTTATATGAAAGAATTTCCGCCCTAGGTTGACATGTGGTTATAGTTGCAGGAGCTCTTTATAAAGAGAACAGAGAGTTTAGAGTCCATTTAAATAGAGACTTAATGAAGTTATGTTATACTTTGGTGCCTTTTTCCGTGAAGATCTATTGTTTGTCCACAATGACAAAGATACACAAGGAGAGGCACTCTTTAGAGAAATGGTGTGTAATTTGATGCGGTCTCTGACGAAACTCACAAATATTTGCATTTTGCTGTTTTATATGCAAGCACCTAAGCTCTTCAGACTGTGCTTTGCTTATTGTGGGAAGCATGCGTTTTTGTTCAAGGGCTTGTTCTGGTTTAATTATTCTAGGTTGGAACTGGCCACAATGTCGAGGGTGGTGAAAAAGAGGCAAGCGGACCCCAAAGTGGTTCAGTATGTCTGGTCGGCCATCGAAGTCATCCGCAATCAGAAACAAATCGCAAACATGGACAGAATCTCAAAGTAATTGCTTTAATTCTCCCTTTACTAATATTATCAATGTATGCATTTAAATCCATGTCTAAGAGAAGACCTTGCGTGGTTTGGTGCAGATATTTAAGTCGTGTGTATGGGATGCACCCTAAAGACACGGCCAGGCAGCTAGTTTTGGCTGTCAAAGACGGTCTGGTGGTGGAGACGCTCACAGTGGGCTGCAAAGGCTCCAAGGCCGGGATCGAACAGGAGGGATACTGGCTTCCAGGAGACGAGATGGTGAGACATACACCAGAGCATGTCTATTTTAAACATAACATACTTTTATCTACATGCTTCCCAGATAAAAATGCTAAAGGTAAACATGGCTTGGTTTTACTACACATTAATCAAATAAAATAAAGGGCTCAAAATGTAGATATGCTGCTGGCTCCAACACAGCCATGCACTTCTTAAGACCATCAGTAAGACATTTGATTGGTTCCTCAGCTTACATGGAACAAAAAAAAAATTGGTTGATAAAGTTCATGACTTTGACGCTCAACAGTGAGATTTCAGCTGTAAACTTCCTCCGTATGCACTTGTGATGGTAGATGCTGATGTTTCTGTGACTTCACCAGCACATAGAGACATTCCTCTGCTGTGTGAGAGAGCATGTTTGAAGGAAGCACTGTTTGTTTTTGGGGTATGGCTTATAGCTGGGAATATACACATCTGTCCCAGGTTTCATCAGCTATATGTGTGGCCCTCATTCAAAAAAAAAAAAGAATCACAAATATTTGCTTATTTGTATGAAAGACCTTTTACATACACTCCTATTCAAAAGTGTGGAGTCAGTTTAAAAGAAATACATTTTAATAAATTTAATCAAGTAAAGACTTTTACATTGTTACATTTTCTTATTTCAAAGACATATTGTTCTTTTGAACTTTCTATTCATTCAAGTATCCTGAAAAAAAATCTCCACAAAAATATCAAGCAGCAAAACTGTTTTCAACATTGATGATCATAAGAAATGAGCAGCAAATCAGCATATTAGAATGATTTCTGAAGGATCATGTGACACTGAAGACTGGAGTAATGGCTGCCATCACAGGAATTAATTACATTTTAAAATATATTCAAGTAAAAAAAAAGTTATTTTAAATTTGTAATAATATTTCACAATATTACTGTATTTTTGATCACATAAATGCAGCCTTGGTGAGCATAAGAGACTTATTTCAAAAACATTAAAAAAAAATCTCACTGACCCCAAAGTTTTGAACACTAGTGAATGTAAAAGCATATTTATGAATATGAGTATTAGATGAATGTTTATGTTGTTGTATGCTGCATTCTGTTATTTCTCACACCAAACACCCACCCGCGAGTCCCTAACACGGAGCGCCTGTGGTTAGTTTCAGCCAACCCCAGCTCTTAGATTAGGATTTTAAACAATGTTTTTTGGATCACTTGCAATCGCAGGAGCAGATGTCAGAGGGAAGCAAGGTATGTTCACGTCCAGTTGCTGTAATTTCTTTAATTAACAACATAATCTGCCCTTTAGTTAATAGTATGTGTAACCTGTGTACGGGACAGCAGCTGAATTGAAGGAGCTTCTGTGTAGCCTCAGACTTCAAATTTTCCATAAATTTGAAATTAATAATGCACGTTCTATTTAACTGTCAATCAAAATATGATGATCATACACACTATTTATACTGGTATCTGCGGCTATGCTGGCATCAAAAAGCTTCGTTTTACTTCAGTGCTGTGCTGTGTGAGGTTTTGTGCGCCTTGTTTTGTCACTGAATGCTCATTATTGGTGATTTCTCTCTTCTTTAGCCCTCTCTGCCTTCTGAAGCTCTTTTCCAAGATGTGCGTATGCATCACACACATTAATCTTACATGTTTTCAAATCAAGATTTTATTTTTTGGAAGATTTGTATGTCAATGTCAAGACCAGTTCAATGTCAGAACCAGTTAGACCTGTATTTGCCAAGTTAACAAACTGTTTACTAGGGCTAAGACCAGTGTCAGCAGTTAACTTTTAATATTTGCACATTCAGAGCTGATTTCTGCATTTTTATATTTATAAGGGCATGTTCTGTATATGCATAAAGGTATTTAATTTATTAACAGAAATTCTTGATCTGAATCATTAGGAATCTATATTTGTGAATTATTAAGAAAAATATAGGATATTTAAAGTGAATTTTGTCACTATATTAGCAGTTTTGCTTCAAACCCCTGGTAACTTCTTACACTGGTTTAGACCCATTTTAAAGGTAAGAATAAAAACTATTTGCAGACAGTAGCATCATTTTCTGAAGTAAAACTGGTTAAAGAATGCAGATTTTGTACTGTATCCAGAAAAGTGAATATGGTGGGATGTCTCTGGTGTGTGCAGTAGATTGATGATATTTTTAGAGGATAGCATTAACATACGGTGAATGTAATCGTGGCATGTGAGAATGTGATTGCTCACCATTTCGTTCAAAGAACATTTAGTCATGTTTAAGGTTTGATTTAAATGGCCATTTAATTATAATATATGGTGGTATTTTCTTTGCTTTCATAGTATCTGAAAGTGTTAAACAGACTTTACCCAGGTTTTAACTACTTTCAGTGTAAAGCATGTATTGTTAATAAGCATTTCATTTGAATTATAAAAACATCCGAGTCATAAAAAATGGTCATGTAAATTGAACCAAAATGCAAAAATGTAACATTCTTATGTTCCTCTCATAATATCAAACATATTATACACCTATGATCTTTTGATTAACGTTTGTTTCATTATTATAACTAATGAGTGGGTTTTATATTTTTGCTTTCTTGGTGCTTTGGAAAAACTGCTAATTATAGAAGAGCAGCCCTCATACTCTGTTTTCTCTTCAAATGTTGATTAAAATAATTAGAATTTTAACACACACACACACACACACATATATATATATATATATATATATATATATATATATATACATATATATATATATATATACACACTCACTATTTTAATTATATATATATATATATATATATATATATATATACACACACTATTTTAATATATTGGATAGAATATATTGAAAAATATAATAAAACCAAATTGACATTTTGCATGTTGGTGGTGCTTTTACTTGTGCTATATATTAGTAGTCTCTCGGGGCACTGGTCACAAATTATAAAAACATTTCAGAGTAAGAGGGCTGATCTTAAATCCATTTCGTCAAGATCTTGTTTGCAGGTCATGAAAATAATAATCATATAACTAAAAATTCAGCTTTGCCATCACACGAATAAATTATTTTAAAATATATTAAAATAAAAAAGTTATTTTAAATTGTAATAATATTTCACATTGTTACTGTTTTTACTGTATTTTAGATCAAATGAATACAGCCTTGGTCACAGGCGGAGTTTAGTGGGGGCTGATGAGATGAGAGCCAATCATGATTTTGTCTGAGCTATGAATAAAAATATAAAAATGCAATAATTTCTATTTTCTCATTTTATTTGTATTATCTTGTTATTTTAGTGGATAGAATAAGTACGTTTTGGGCTAAATTAATTTCTATGATATTTAAGCCCCATCCGCACGAGCGGTGACTCATCATGATTCTTAACTTGGCCACATAAGAGGACTCTCTTTTCATTATTTTCCCACTTTAGCAAGTTAACTGAATAATAGAAATTTGTTGTATTTTTTTTTTATAAACCTGCAAATAAAAATGTGGTGGACACTGCTGGCTGAATTGGACAGGTGATTTTCACATGAAGCGTTGGCCTCGAGTGCGGTGTGTGACGCAGTATTCAGTTGTGAGGAAAACGGCATCAGTCCTCTACTAAGCATGTACGCAAGCCTTAAGATTCACCCTCAGCTTGTGACCGCTGAAAAGGATCTTGTGAAATGTGCGATCACATCGCCGATCACTCTTGAGAAACTTAAAGATTAAGTAGGCTACGGAAGGACAAATATCCAAACTTTTTTAGACTACTGCAGCTTGCACTCATGCTGCCCATTGGTTCGGCTTAGAGCCCTGCACAGGCCCGTGTCCGACAGCTTATCAGAAATACCGGCCCGAGCCCGTCTTTTTTCCCCTTCTCCCAAAACAGCTTATACTACTGTTTCAGCTATTAAAATGGTTCAGTTTTGTTATGTACTGGCAAAGTGATTATATTTCGTTTAGTTTTTGTTTTTTAAAGTAACGACCAAGTGGCGAGCGGCAGACAGTGAGCCTATGTTTGATAAATTTAGCCTTCTCAAATCATCACGACTTGCCTAAAATAAAATCTATAGATATAAAACAGTTCAAGCATATAACAATGTTTAAACGTTAAACCTAGATAAATGTGCGCCATATCCAATAGTCAGGGTTGGGAGGGTTACTTTTAAAATGCATTCCATTACAGTTACAAATTACTTCATTAAAAAAGTATTCATTAACGTAATCCAACTACCACAATATAAAAGTAATGTAATCTTACTTATTACTTTTGGATTACTTCAAGTTACATATGTGAATAAGTCAGAAAAGCAATATCTAAGTACTTTAATTTAACTATGACTTTAAAATTAAAATTTACAGTGGTGTGAAAAAGTGTTGGCCCCCTTCCTGATTTCTGAACACTTTTTCACACCACTGTATATAAAAGGCTATGCAGACATCTAGTGGCTATACAGTTTAGTATTAGTTTTATTATTATTTTTCTTTAACATGTACAAGTAAAAATAAATATAGTTTATACACAACATTAAAAAATGTACATCATATACATATTAGTCTATTTTAAAATAAGCCTACATGTCGAAATGCTATGATCTTTATTTCATTGACTGATCTGGGGTGTGGGGACTCATGTTAATTTCTACATTTTCAGGCTCATTTTCCGCTAGAACACTTACACACAACTGCAGTCATGCACACCCTGGAATTTTTAATCACTAACTAACACTAACTAAATTTGAGCTAACATGATGTTTTCCATGCTAGTCAGACTCGTACCTGCAAATGTTCAAGTTGGTTGAGTACCCTTTGTTAAAGCAAGAGTCTTCATGCATAGCTTACGCTGTACAACTGTTATTTCCTTTATCCTCTTTGAAAACAAAATAACTGAAATTTCCAGACATGAAAACTTTTTTCGCAGCAGGAAGCATCGTAATTAATTTACTGTAGCAGTCTCTGTCATCCCGCGTTTGAGGAGAATAATTGTAAATGGGGGGGTGATGGTTAAACCCCCAAATGCATTTTAAGAATTTGTTACATATGATGTGGTTATTGAGTCATTTTTTTCTTGTGGTGATATTTACTAACAGGGCAGTAAAAGGAAGAATTTGAACAAACAGGAAATGACAACATGCCTAAAGTTCATTCTTGGACGCATGAAGGAAAGGGTGGGTTTCACACTTTCACTTCTCACTATTTCCACACTAAATCATGTAGAAATCGTCTTCCCCCACATGCATTTTCTGTTGAAATGTGAAGCAGATTTCTTCCATCTGATCGTCTTTCAGGCTGTGGACCTGCAAAAGAAAGGCAAGGAGTCAAAGCAACCCATGTACAGAAGACTGATCCACACGCTTCTGGATGTGGATAACATACAAGAGGTACACCGACCAAACACTAGTAGAAACAATTCAAAGATCATGTCCCATCAGCCTCAGCATGTTCTCATGTATCTTCTGTTCCCCTACAGAACATCTCAGAGGGGAAGTACAAGAGCTTTGAGGAGTTCAGGGCTGACGCTCAGCTTATTGTTCACAACACAGCCATTCTGCACGGAGGTGAGACGTATGAACCACCATCATGAGTGTGATTTATCAAACAGCTTGTGTGCACTTCACTCAAGTGTCAGCTTGACCAATTCCACATTCTCTGTCAACAGTCAACAGCGATCAGACCGAAATTGCAAGACTTCTCTATAACGACACATGCCACGAGGTCAGACCGAGCAAACAGTTGGAATTTTACGCTTGTTTAAGGCACTTGACAAACATAGCTAAGCTTTGCCGTTTCGATTTTTGACAACATTTTTATGTTAATGGGTAAAAGATTTTGTGCACTTTTTGAACAATTAATTGCGCAATTATTTATTTGTTCCAGCTGAACGAGTTAATGCTGTGCAGACACTGCTTCTATCTCTCGAACTCACGACCTGACAACTGGTTCTGTTACCCATGTGTAAGCATAGCACACACTCTCATTCCTGCAGATTTACTTGTGATTTGTGAATGTACTTAAGGATGTTTGTCTGCAATCAGAGTCCGACTCACGAGCTGGTGTGGGCCCGGATGAAGGGCTTTGGTTATTGGCCTGCAAAGGTGATGCAGAGAGAGGGCAATCAGGTGGATGTTCGGTTCTTTGGTCACCAGCACCAAAGGTGAGCCTCAGGTTACATTAGGAACATGAACAATATTGGATTTAAAAGGACAAACATAAGACTTAAGAAGCTTCATCCTAAATTAAACAAGATTATTGACTCAGAACTAAAGCTGGGTGATGTATCAAATATTCACAACATATTTGCAATGATCTTGCTATAAAATTATTCAACATTGTTAATATTGATGATTTTAATGTCTCATTAAAATGTTTTAATAGCACACTGGCAAATGAAACATTTCAAACTGCCATTTCATTGAAGTATTTGTTTCATCACTCAGAAATGTTCACAGAATTGTCCATATGGTGTGTTTCACATGTTTTGTGGTCCAGGGTCACGTGTGTGTATACAGGTGCATCTCAATAAATTAGAATGTCGTGGAAAAGTTCATTTATTTCAGTAATTCAACTCAAATTGTGAAACTCGTGTATTTTTTTAAGAAGTTTCATATGCTCATCAAGGCTGCATTTATTTGATCACAAATACAGAGAAAAAATGTAATTTTGTGAAATATTATTGCAGTTTAAAATAATTTTAATATACTTTTAAAATATAATTTATTCCTGTGAAGCAAAGCTGAATTTTCAGCATCATTACTCCAGTCTTCAGTGTCACATGATGTAAATTTTCTGATATGCAGACTTATTAAATGCTGTTCTTTTTAACTTTTTATTTATCAAAGAATCAAAGAAAAAAGTATCACAGGTTCCAAAAAATTAAGCAGGACAACTGTTTAAACACTGACAATAATCAGCATATTAGAATGAGAAATAAATTATATTTTAAAGTATATTAAAATATGAAACCAATATTAGAAATTGCAATAATATTTCACAATATTATTGTTTTTTCTGTATTTAAAATTAAGCAGGACAACTGTTTAAACACTGACAATAATCAGCATATTAGAATGAGAAATAAATTATATTTTAAAGTATATTAAAATATGAAACCAATATTAGAAATTGCAATAATATTTCACAATATTACAGTTTTTTTCTGTATTTTTGATGAAATAAATACGGCCTTGATGAGCATAAGACACCCCATTAAAAAACATAAAAAATCTTGCTGATCCCAAACTTTTGAACGGCAGTGTATGTGTGTGCGTATATAAATAATAATAGGTGTATTAATGTCAAAAGTCTAAAAATGATAGTTTTTGTATCTCCCAGCCCTACTGAAAGTTAGATTTGACTCGCCTAATTGTAGACCTGGTGTAGATCTGTATGTGGGCAAACTAGCTTGTGAAACCAGCAGGCTCGTGTCTGTTTTGCTGCAGGGCGTGGATTCCTTCCGACAACATCCAGGAGATCACAGTTAACGTGCAGCAGCTGCAGGTGAAGCGCAGCTCGGGGTGGAAGAAGGCGTGTGATGAGCTGGAGCTCCACCAGCGGTTCCTGAGGGAGGGCCGAACCTGGAAGGGGAAGCTGGAAGAGAAGCATGACAGGTCGGACAGGCACGAAAGACAGGAAGACAGACAGGAAGAGGCGGAGTCAAGTATCTCCTCCACATCCAACGAGCAGGTGAGCACTTTGGCGCATTTCATTTTGAAAAAAGCCAGATTGGATTTGCTTTATTTAATATCTGGTTGTCTTATGTTACTGACAGTCGAAAGGCAACCAAGAGCCCAAAGCTAAAAAGAGCCGCCGTTCCCAAGTCGCCGAGCCCAAAGAAGAGGTTTGTAATGCAATGCGTTTATTGAAAGAGATGTGATATATAGAGTTCACGTCACCTTTACCATCTCCTGCTGTTTTATCAGGAACCGGAGCCTGAGATGGAAGCCGTCAGTTCAAGTCAAGAGATCCCAACAGCTGTTCCACATCAACCTGAGCGTATGTCCGTCTCCACCCAGACCAAAAAGTCTGGCTCGCCTTCCTCCTCTTCCTCACCAGCTCCTCGCATGGTACACCGAGGCACTCAGACGGTCAACGAGGCCTGCTGCCAAAGCATGTGCCACGACAAATACACCAAGATCTTCAGCGACGTTAAAGATATGATGAAAGCGGAGAACAAGCGGGAAACCGAACGCGTCCTGAAAGAGGCTCTGGACAAGGTGAGGAACGTTCTTTCATTTTGGACTGACATCTGACTCCCTCTTGTGGCCAGATACAAAGATACCCCTTGTCCTCCAAGAAAGCCACCCTTGTTGGTGGAAAAAGGGGGAAATTGCAGCAAACTCAGCAATGTGGTCGTCCTTACAGTTGCGAGCGGAGATGGAGGAAGAGAAGAGGCAGGCGGTGAACAAAGCAGTGTCCAGCACGCAGGCTGAGATGGAAAGAAAGTGCAAACAGGTGAAGGAGAAGTGCAAAGAGGAGCTCATGGAGGAGATGAAGAAGATGGTAGCTCAGCATAAACAACTTATTTCCCAGACCAAGAAGAAGCAGTGGGTGAGTGAACTTTCAGAAGATCTTATGTGTAGATACAAATTGTTAGAACCTCCAGACAGTCAAATCAGATTGCATTCAGGTCCATTTTGACAAGGAAGAGATACAGTAAAAAATGCTTCGTTTATAGTATGGGAACCAAACTTTGAAAAGCTGTCAAAACTATGAAAAAACACATCATTTAATTTTTTAGATTTTTAGAAATATATATTTTTTATAAAAAGATACAACCATACCTGGGAATCAACTTTTACACATGATTTTATTTAGATTTTTTTAAGATCTAGGACACTTGTGTAAAATATGTTTTTAGATTTCCTTGTATCTTGTAAATGCTTTTGGATCTGAACTTTGTTAATAATTATTAATATATGCACCCCTACTGATGAATCATTGCAGCATGGAAAATGTATCATATATTTATAAACATTCCAGAATAATTTAGATGTTGATTTATTACTAAATTAACATGTAGGTTTTATAAATGCAGACTGTTTTTGAGCAGTCAGATTATTTGTTCTTATTAATTTGATGTAATATATTCAAGTAAATTTTAAAATTTCAAAGAATTTCTCAATTTTTGAATGAATAAAAAGACTGTAAATGTAGTAATGCTGTAACGTTTAAAACTTTGTATTTTTGCACATTCACTCATTATTGAAAAGTTACTGATCAGATTCAATATTTGCATTCAAAAAAAGTTATGACTGTTTTATAACTGTTCCACGAGGTCTAAACAGACACTAGAATGAAAAATAGTGTGCAGACTTTGAATGCATTATGATTGCTAATATTACTCAAATTAAGTAAAATTCATTCAAATGTGACTCTTGATCTGTTAAAGAGCATCTCCTCCTGGCAGCTTCATCAGTATTTGAACATTATTTTTCTTCTTAGTTTCTTTTTCTTCCCCAGAAGCCCTAATTTACCCACCATGTTGTTGTATTTACAATCTATTTTTAGCTTCTAAGTGTTGCTAGAAGATGAGAAATGGTTCTCCAGCATATTACTCTCCTGAACTCCAAAATTGTCTTCTGGGAAATATTGCAGCTCTGAGGGCAGAATTAGGAAATGAAGAACAATTTTTGTCTGAGTCAATAATGTGATCTGGGGTTGTATTATCGTAGATGAACTCAGTTGAATTTAGTTGGTTAACCTGATTAATGACACATTAATGAGAAAACTGTCACCACCCGATTTTTTGCTGCTCTCCATATGGGTCTGACACGATAACTTTTGGCTAGGTAACCATGATTTTGTCCAGTAGAACGTGATATAGTCGTGATTTCGCTATATTGTTTATATCGCTGTATTCATCAAACGCGGATGAATGAGAAAATAAAGAGCGGGACGACCTTGATATTAAAATTAGTTGATAAAAGCACATTATGTTCCGATAAAGAACCGCATATATCACTTGCACACGGACAGGAAGTAGGGATGGGCGTATCGATCCGAAGTATCGATATATCGATACTGTATCGAAGTATTGAGTATCGAAAGTATCGATACTCAAACAAAAAATATCGATACTAAGGTGCGCTTTATTTACCAGTGGTTTTGTTTATTTAACAAAAATAATAATAATAATAATAATGCGTACAATATGCATTGAATTGGACAAATAACCTTTGTTAGCGAGTAATTGTGTAGGATAGAACTATTTTCCTGCTCATCTGAACACACGCAAATGTTGCAAGACAGAACCAATCAACTGCAGAAATATGTTAATCCAGTATACATATTATACCACCGGTTAGAATTGTGACTGACCATAAAATACAATTTTTCTCACACTTTTCCAAAAAAAAAAAAAAGTAAAATTTTTTTTTGATTATTTCAAAGGGTTACTAATGACGCATCATTTGCATATTTTCATGTCTGGGAAAAATTTGGGATCAGACAGGTTAAAATGCGTTTTAAACATAAAGTTAAGTGGTTTTCATTACCCATTTTACTCTTAGTAATTTAATAATTTAATACATTTCATAATTAAAAAGTTTAGTGCAGAAGTATCGAATCGATATCGACGATACTGCCTTGAAAAATATCGGTATCGTATCGAAAACAAAATAAGGGGTATCGCCCATCCCTAACAGGACGTGTTTTTTGAGCGCGTTTTGCCGCCTGTCTAAGCGCACGACTTAATCTTTCGCTGCATGTTGATTTGAAATTATTTCAAAATGTCAGTCTTGGGAAGTATTCACGTAAACACAGTGGGTTACGCCTGAAGTGAATGTAAAGTTGAACGTAAAAGTCAAAATGTTCGTACTTCCGTCTGTTCATAATTAAACACTCGACTGGTTTTGATTTAATAACGCTTTTTTTTTTCTTTAGCTTTAATGATAAATATATTTGATTCACAATGAAAAAAATAAATAAAAAGGTGTCTAATTGCTTGAAACCCTTTTTCTTATATTAGTTAGTCTGGTATTAGTTTCTGCTATCAGATTGTTACATTTATTGGAATTGTAACTTTATTTCTAGCAAAATAACTATATCGTGATATTGTTATTATGAAATGACAAGATTTAGGTCATTGCCCACCCCCAGTTCTAAACATAACCTCTCAAAATAAGAGTTGTGTGGCTTTTAGTCCACATGTTAGCTTTGAGGTTAATCTATATGCTATTGTGCTCCTAAACATTGACAAAAACTAATTTTTAGCATTTTTGTTCCGCGCTTCACAGATTTTTGTCCAATCAGTTGCTTTCTAGAATGAGAATGTCCCCTTCAACAGAGAAGCAGACTGTATTTTTATTTATTTATTTTTCAATAGGAAATGCACCAATTAGATTGATGATCCAAGAGTATATTTTACTGAACAAAACTCTTGTGTGCAAGTCTTTTAGCGTCTCATTGTTCTCTTTATTCTGTGTTTCAGTGTTATAACTGTGAAGAAGAGGCGATGTACCACTGCTGCTGGAACACGTCGTACTGCTCCATCAAATGCCAGCAGGAGCACTGGCACGCCGATCACAAACGTACCTGCCGCCGGAAGAGATGAGCTGCAGCTGGCCACGCCCCTCCTCTCGACTCCACCCATCCACGAGCCACGCTACTGGATAGATTTTACCACTCACCACCCACCCCTGTCCGTGGATTCTTGATTTTTTTTTTAGCCAGCATTTTAAATCCCAGCTCTTAGAACACTTTTACCAGAACATTTTGCTGAGCTGCGGTGAACGCTAACAGGGCAACCAGCGAGGGACTTCACGATCCTTGTGGAGATGGTTTTATGTTTGGATTGTAACGGTATCTCATTGCGTATTCCTTTTTGTTTTTACCCTTTTATTTGCTGTATGACGGAAATCAGCCTTGCTTGCATACAGACTAGCTGAAATGTGAAGTACTAGTAATCTTTTTAAACACAACTTAATCCGAAGCTATGTAGATATTTGACTTTTTTTATATAAGCGAATCATGTCAGCCTCCTGCACTGAGTGAAGTTGGTGCTTTTAAACTCGACGGTTGGTTTTTATCAGTGGTTGTGATGTCATTTTTTTGGGGGAACAGGGTTTAAAGATGGCAGGTGATGTCTGTCTGAATGATACAATCTTCCATTAATGAATATGCACATTTCATGGTTACACTTTAAAATAGGCCTTTTAATTTTTAACGAAAAAACTAAGTTATGTGCTAATTTTGGGGGTTCATTTCTGTAGCTTAAGTGTACTAAATCTTTGCCGAGTGGGATCTTTAGTGAGGTTTGTAAGTGGGCAAATTCATTACCAGTGCTCCCAGACAGAACGAAATTTGTCAAGATCCCGATATATAGCTAAATTTAATCAGACTTAAGATTGTACAGAGATCAGTGTAAATTAAACAATCATAAATGATCGCTATAGGGTTTTATCATTAAGAATGACCTTTCGTGGCACTTTTTGATCCAAGTTAAAAGGATAGTTTACATAAACATTTAAATTCTGCCATCATTTACTCACCCTCAAATGGTTAAAACCTGTATGGCTTTCTTAAATGCTGGTCCCCATCCACTTTCATTGTGTGAAAAAGCGCAGCTTGGACACTAGGCTAAACGTCTCCTTTTGTGTTTTTCGCCAGAACATCAGTCAAACCGGTTTGGAACAACATGAGGCTGAGTAAATGACAAAATTAGAATTTTTAGGTGAATTATTATTCCTTTAATTACTGCAATAACAAATTGTTAAGTACAAATGAGGTCAGATCTATCTTTAGAGAGTTTCTGAGATTTGTCTATGTCGACCGGGAGAACCAATCAGCTGAAGGATGTAGGGAAACATGAGGTTCTTCTCTAATGTTTTTGCACCGATCCATATCTGCGTGAACTTGTATTCTGTTTCTCTCGGAAGTTCTGGATGCGTCTTAAATCACGTCTGATACATTCCAGGTTTCGGTCCTGCCCTATTTCTCCTTCTTTCTCTCCCTCCCTTCCCAACCTCACTGTTGCACTACATGTAAATAACTGTTTGCCGCTAACCGTGACTGATGACGTTTGCACGTTAGCATATGTACATTTCATGAACACATTAACTATGTATTTGATAAAGTCGATCTGTAAAGGAAAAAAAATATTTGTGATATAACGGTAATATGTTCCATTCCAGTGTGCATGAAACCAGGTTGTGTGTACCTTTTATTTTGGGCTCTGCGTTAATCTACGTTCTTGCGTGTCAGCGGTGATGCAGTATGTCTCCTTTTTGGTTTTCTAGGGTAAGTTGACACCACTTTGTAATTGCAAGTAACCCTTTTTTTTTTACATTTATTTTTTAACTTATATTTATGCGGACAGAGTAATGACTACTGAGAATTTCCGACACCCAGCGAGAAGTCTGCTATACAAACACCTGTCTTTCATGTGCATACGAATTAAAATGTGGTGTTAAAGTTTCCCCTTTCTTGCATTACATTATGTAACAGTACTATGTATAAATAAAACATATCAACCGGTGGTAGTTTTGCAATGTTTTTTTTTTTGTCTCGCAAATTTAAAGAGACAAATTTACCAAAGCACTTTATTGCACCATATTTTGTGAACGTAGGCCAAAGCAGGCTTCTATAAAAGTGTAATTTAATACTTTTAATCATGTGTACAAAACAGAATTTCAAACACACCTGCACCATACAAAATAAATTTAGTTTTGTTTTCTTTTTTTTCTCTAACTAACAATATTTACATACACCATGCAGACTCTCTCACGTAAATCCAGATTTCCAACAAAAAAGGGAAATAACTTCACAGGTTGAAAGTTATGTGCACATTTTTTTTTTCTTTTCAGAATGGGGAAACATTTCCGCTTGTATGGGAATGGCAACACTAAAGCTTCCGAACAGGTTAAGACTTCTTTCCTTCATTTTTTAAAAACAAACAAACAAACAGACAAAAAAAAAAAAAAAACATTGCATCGTCACTCTCTGAATAAGTGTAAACTCAGTTCCCATACACAGTATTGACGTCTATGACACCGATTCCAAAGTAAAATAAAAGGTTGTGATAAATAAACCAAGACCTCAATGAGGCCAGAGGGTGCTGATAACTGACTGCAGTAGATCTCCACGATTTTGTCTGTGACGCCTGCCGTATTATCAATCGCCGAGGCAGGATGTGGAAAAGAAAAGAATAAAATCCGGAATACTCCGTTTTGTCATGGTGATTTAACGGATTGCCAGTGCTATGAAAAGGAGTTCAGAAAACGCGTCCCTTCTAATGCGGCTGGTAACAATGAAGAATGATGGCACGCTTCTTTTTCCTCTCTTCGCTATTGTTTGCATTATTATAGCCAGTCGGTCATGTTTCATGCTTTGCCCATATTGCATGTGCCAACAATATGCCGGCGTTTATTTAGCATGTATTCCCCACATAAACAGATTAAAAACAAGAGCTTAATCCATTTCACGCGAGCTGATCGGGGTTGAAAGTAAACTGTGAGGCATTACCGTAAAACGTTGTTTTATGAAAATACCTAAATCTGTGTTAGTCCGTTGATTTAAAATTCAAACGCTCACGAACGGTATCTGTGGTGTTTGAGCAGTAAACAAAAACGCGCTTGTGTAAAAGCCTGTCAATAAATAATGATGCAATCACACAGAAAAACGATACAAAACAAGTAAAAAATTCAATCCGAGCAAATAAAAACAACGTAACAATAGCGGTGCATTTTTGAGACATAAAAGCAAAATATAAACAAAATTCCAGGCACATTTTTAGGGTTCGTTTTCTCTCGGAAAAGGCGCAGCGATTTCGTTTCAATTAGAAAAACTGAAGCATTTGTTCCGCATGTTTGACATCGTCTTCAAAGTCCTATGAGTTCGTATTATTAACCGTTCGCTCGGTCAGTTGATTCTCTCTACAACAGACACCATGCAAATGGGAAGTACTGCATTAGAAATGTTTCACTGGTGATTTGTAGATCTTATTT
>NW_015539882.1:118250-119527 GCF_001515605.1 Sinocyclocheilus anshuiensis
TTTAGTTTTGTTTCTTTTTTTTCTCTAACTAACAATATTTACATACACCATGCAGACTCTCTCACGTAAGTCCAGATTTCCAACAAAAAAGGGAAATAACTTCACAGGTTGAAAGTTATGTGCACATTTTTTTTTTCTTTTCAGAATGGGGAAACATTTCCGCTTGTATGGGAATGGCAACACTAAAGCTTCCGAACAGGTTAAGACTTCTTTCCTTCATTTTTTAAAAACAAACAAACAAACAGACAAAAAAAAAAAAAAACATTGCATCGTCACTCTCTGAATAAGTGTAAACTCAGTTCCCATACACAGTATTGACGTCTATGACACCGATTCCAAAGTAAAATAAAAGGTTGTGATAAATAAACCAAGACCTCAATGAGGCCAGAGGGTGCTGATAACTGACTGCAGTAGATCTCCACGATTTTGTCTGTGACGCCTGCCGTATTATCAATCGCCGAGGCAGGATGTGGAAAAGAAAAGAATAAAATCCGGAATACTCCGTTTTGTCATGGTGATTTAACGGATTGCCAGTGCTATGAAAAGGAGTTCAGAAAACGCGTCCCTTCTAATGCGGCTGGTAACAATGAAGAATGATGGCACGCTTCTTTTTCCTCTCTTCGCTATTGTTTGCATTATTATAGCCAGTCGGTCATGTTTCATGCTTTGCCCATATTGCATGTGCCAACAATATGCCGGCGTTTATTTAGCATGTATTCCCCACATAAACAGATTAAAAACAAGAGCTTAATCCATTTCACGCGAGCTGATCGGGGTTGAAAGTAAACTGTGAGGCATTACCGTAAAACGTTGTTTTATGAAAATACCTAAATCTGTGTTAGTCCGTTGATTTAAAATTCAAACGCTCACGAACGGTATCTGTGGTGTTTGAGCAGTAAACAAAAACGCGCTTGTGTAAAAGCCTGTCAATAAATAATGATGCAATCACACAGAAAAACGATACAAAACAAGTAAAAAATTCAATCCGAGCAAATAAAAACAACGTAACAATAGCGGTGCATTTTTGAGACATAAAAGCAAAATATAAACAAAATTCCAGGCACATTTTTAGGGTTCGTTTTCTCTCGGAAAAGGCGCAGCGATTTCGTTTCAATTAGAAAAACTGAAGCATTTGTTCCGCATGTTTGACATCGTCTTCAAAGTCCTATGAGTTCGTATTATTAACCGTTCGCTCGGTCAGTTGATTCTCTCTACAACAGACACCATGCAAATGGGAAGTACTGCATTAGAAATGTTTCACTGGTGATTTGTAGATC
>NW_015539882.1:119611-137627 GCF_001515605.1 Sinocyclocheilus anshuiensis
GTTACTTATTTACAAAGAGTAAGTTTATCATCACTTGATTATAAGGATTTCATAGCTTATCATAAATCTGTGGACTGATTATATATATATATATATATATATATATATATTTCCTTTTTATATATATTTGTACGTATATTTATATTTTTACATAGACTTGATGTGATACTACTCACTCAAGATGATACAATGTTTTATATCAGCAATATTATTTAATGAGGAAAACATTTCCAAATGTCTTCGCTCACCGATTCTAAAAAGAGCAAAATAAATAAGAACTATTATCTGTACATAATTACACAATATCAACCGACTTTGTGTTCACCTTCAGCTTTGTACAATGATATTAAACATGGAGGAATCGAAAAAGCAGGGGACGTTTTTTTCTTCGTTTTTGCTTCCCGCTGTTCGAGAACATTTACAAAGGTTGAAAAACTAAACCGGCAAGTTGCTGAAGCTACGTACAAATGTAACAAGTTGGCGTTGTACCTTTTTTTCAAATGAACGGACAGAAATGGCGTCAAGAGTGTGATATCGCGTCTACTTTCAACAAGTTACTCCAAATCATCGGGAAATCTAAAACGCACATTTCGCCATAGTATGCAGATATTTAAAAAAACCCTTCGCTCATGTAGGGCGGAATAAAAATGATGTTGCAACACCTCATGTGAAAACAAAGCGACACAAGCAGAAGCAGAGGCGATTCTTCTTCCCTTCAGGAGACCGAATCCTTCTGCCAATCTGTTTTGCCGTTTGGTTTGGTTATCACTTCTCGAAGTTTCTCCCAGTAAGTGTCCATTTGCGGAAGATCGCCCCAATCGGTCACGTGCAGTCGGCAAAACACACGCACGCAAACATACACGCGTACACTCATGCTACATGTTATATGCCACATAAATGGGGTCCAGCTGATCAGCTAGAAAGCCGTCTCGCAGGTGCATCCTCTGTTTCTCTCCGCGAGAGTTGATGGGAATGACGCCAATGTCCACCACCACCACCACGCCTACGATCAGGTAGTGCTCCTCCAGGACCGCGTTGGTCACCAAAGGAACCAGGTCCAATGCTTCCTGTTCTGAACCTTCCAGCTCCACGACCACCACCAGCAGGTTGGTCCAGGGAAACACCGCACTGAAACAAACAGATCAGTTCATTTAAAACATATCCTTTCTAAATGGCTGTTCACACTGACAGTTATTAGTAGCCACAAAGTGACAGGAAGTCATTTATCTTCAATGACAACTGATCATTTTTGAGATGACAAAACATATCTTAACCAATCAGAACATAAGTGATGCTTAAAATACAACTGCTGATTGAGATTTCACTGATAAAATGCCTTGTAATTCTTGATGGTGGCAAGTTTTATGTATTAAATTGTATTTAAAAAAATATAATACATTTAAATGTCTTAATCTTGAACAATCTAAAAAAGCAATATACATTTTTAATACTGTAAATCGTAACATTATGATGGCCAAGTTCACTTGTAGAATTTAAAATGATTACTTTATTTTTTGAGTATTTTATTTAATTTGTTTAGACATAATAGTATAGATAGTATACATTTTAATTAGGGCTGCACGATAAATCGCATGCGATATTTAATGCGCATCTTGTCAGAAAGCCGGTTCTGTAATCAGCGTAAATCTCCATCACCTGCGGGCTTTCACATTGAGCAAATATCGCATGCGATTTATCGTGCAGCCCTAATTTTAATATCAAAAAAGTACATCAACTAATGCTTCACTTCCATAAATTAATTTGATTGTAGTTTTAAGTGTTGTATTTTCATTTATATAGACAAAAAAGTAAAAAGAGTGCACATTTGAATAATCAAAATGAATTTGAATTTTTTTTATTTTTCATTTAGACAAAATAGTATAATTAGTATACAATTTAATATCAAAATAAATTAATTTAACTTTTTATTTTTAATAAATGTTTTAGACAATTTATTAAGAGAAAATAGTATAGATAATATACATATTAATATCAAAACAATTCGACAGATTTTATTTTTTTGTTTTATTTAGATAAAATAGTATGAATATACATTATAATAATCATAAATAAACATTTTAATAATAAATTAAAGTGTAATTTTTTTTATTTTTAGATGAAATAGTATCGATAATATACATTTTAGTATCAAATAAATAATAATTTTGACAAATTGTATTTTTTTTTTATTTATTTAGATAAAATGATATAACTCTGAATATCAAAATACATTTCACTGAGTTTAGTTTGAAGTGTTTTATTTTTAATTTATACATAATAGTATAAACTGTATACATTTTAATCTACATAAATAAATGGCCACATTTTAATATCAGTACATGCCTGAAAAAATCGAATGAAAAAAGGTACTTGGATTGGAAGCGAGAAGGTCGTACCATTCCATGATGCTCTTGTGGGTGCGTATCACAGAGGTCTCTATGTCGATGGGGTGATACCTCATTCCTCTCAGCTCCATGGCTTCATCCAGAGCGCCCACTACATACAGAGCGTCATGCCGCTCTGGAAACACAGCAGATCTTAGTATCCTTCTTAGACTACCAGTTAAAAACTAAATAAACAGGACAAAACATGCATAATCACCTCCACTTGCATCTGTGAGTTCGGTCCTGCGGAGGAAGCCCAGGTAGCCGGTACGTGCCCATATGGTCTGCGTATCTCCGAAGCTCAAGTGTGAGTTGAAGTGATCAGACTGCAGGGCCTCATCGCCGTACACCGTGAAGTAACCGCTGCCGTTGTGGGTGCAGTGAACCCAGATCTAGAGACACAGAACAGACCAGGAACACATGAAGACATAAAGAGCCACAGATGATTTCGACTTGATCTTTATCCTGCAATACAAACTCACCTCCCCTAGATGGGAGTCTCCCAGCGGGCCCTTGGTTTCAGGATTGGCGATGATGATTCGAACTCCGGGTAAAATCTGGTAGAGGATGAAATTGAGATTCAGTAATGTAATCATTTCAAAACACACAGGCAGATGGAGTCGAACTAAAACTGTTGTAAAGCGCCCTGCAGGTACCTTTCCAGACTCCATGAGCGGGAGACTGTGTGGGGAGCCTCTCTCGACCAGCCGCACTCTGAGGAAAAACAAGCACACTGTTGCTTTCCTGACAAATGATCAATTATCAGCTCATAAACACATGTGGACACGACTAATGAATGACATTTTCAAAAACACATTCCGACACTCCTGAGTAAATAAAATTAGATTTTCAGAGTGAACATGACCAAAATAACACTAGAGAAAAATGCATATGCATACAGTACAAAACAAATGTGCAGATATACAGCAATCACAACGATTTGCATGTGCCAGTTTTTTTAACTACTGTCTTTTGAAAAGCTTGTAAAAAATTATTTTATTTTTATTATTATTTTTAAAAACATATTATTTTGAGATTTTATTTTATTATTATTGTGAGAATTAATTAACAAAGTAGGCCTTATCGAATATCTACTTAACAAATTAACTTAAGATATTAAGTAAAGTAACAGATTTACTAAATTCCATATTATTACAATCGCAGGTCAGAAATCACGCCTTTATTTGTGGTTATTGTATTATACCAACAAACACTTTTGAAAAGTAAAAATTAAAAAAGTTTTTACTTTAAAGTTTTACACAATTAAAATTAATTAAGGTTAGGGTTTAAAAAGATACGTTGTTGACTTGAAGTAAATATTCTCAGCATAATATTTTAAATTCTTCAGTAAAAAAACATGTTATCTTTATAATATCACACTTAATATTTCTCACAATGCTTGGAAAATTGAACATATCACAAAGTATATTTGATGGAAATTCAACAAATAAGCTAAATGTAACAAAATAAATATGAATATGAAATATGAATGAATTCAACAAGTAAATACATAATAATGGAATTTCAACAACTAAATTGTTTATACTTCATAATTATGTGGTAATTCCAATTTTTGGGAAATTCAGAGAATTAAATACTTTACAATGAAAGGTACTTCCTCTAATTTGATTATTTTCTTTATTTGCTTAATGCACATAAACCAAACGAAAAAATCATCAATAAGAAATGTCTGGCAGCTTTACATTATGCAACACAACATAAAGACAAAAAAGTACACCTAATTTGCTATTATATGAAAAATTATATAATTTATTGCAACATTTTATCAGACATAATTCACTCTACTCTCCAAATATCACCAGCAACACTGTTCAATGGAAAACCTGTATTGTTGACCAGTGCTCCAATCACAGCTCACTGGACTCATTTCCATTATCATTATTTTGCATAGTTCTCCACTTTGATTTCTCAGTGAAGTCTGTCATTAATAAATCTCTCACCTGTCGTGTCGGAGAGCTCTCATGTCCACGTACACAGTAGTCGGGTCTGGTCCTGATGTCCCCTGAAACACACATCATGAAGCCATTAATCAGGAGATACACACTAATACAGTTTATACTGCACAGAGAACTAGCTACGAGTGAGTTCTCTAGGGGAGGGGTAGAACCGGTCAATTTCCTCTGAGTCAACCAACTTCAGCTGTTAACTAGTTAGTAGCAGAGCCTAGAGATCACAGACTGAAAATGGTGAAAAAGGAGTTTGAGGGGGAAAAAAAAGGCGAGACAAGCAGCAAACCGAGACAGAAACAAGCTAAAATTTAAACCATCACCCTGAAAGGCACACGGTCAGGGTGCGAACTACGGGGGAGCTAGGGGGAGCTCGGCTCCCCTTATTAAGACATGGGCTCCCCTTGCAAGCAGACGAACCCAACCCCCCCGTTATAAAAAAAACAAAAAACAAGTGGGCTCCCCCAAAGTCCACGGTATAGTTCGAACACTGCACACAGTTATAAATGATGCCTGGAACGGAGGCGTTTTAGAGAGCAGAGCGAAAAATAGGAATCGTTTATGAAGCCGGGATGACAAATGTGTGGGTGTTTGTGAAGCAGAGAAAAAGACGGCCGCAGATGAAAGCCGACAGACCCTTCAAAGATCTGAATGTTTGCTTGCAGTGAAAGCGCCCCAGTATTGCAGATCTTTCGCCACTGGATGGACAGCAGAGTGTTTACCGGCTGCTTTATACACTTAGGTCTGCCTTAAGGTTCTTTCAGACTCCCATCAGGGCTTCAATGTTCCTCTCAACACAAGCGTAATACGCTGCTTTGACCTACACATGAAAAGTGCAGCAGATAGTGTCATGGACGGCCAAATTTGGGGATTTCTGCCTTTATATTATAGACTAGGGGTAAAAGACTCAAGTTTTTCTTCTGAACCACTAGATGGCATAAAAACTGACCGCAGCACTTCTAAACATCCGAGGTTCACTATGCACCTCGAAAATTTGGCTGGTCTAATGAGTTGATCTAATATTTAATGTTATTTACAATGGTCAAATGAGAATTGTTGAAAATGCTGCAAATGAGAATTATAAAGTTACCAAATATATTTGGAGACAAAGGTCTGCTTAATAATTTTCAGTTTTGTAAATCAAGTAATCAAATCAACTGAAGAATATGTAAAAGTACAGTTTTTTTGGGGGTAAAAAATGTCCCATTGCTGGGGCTAAAGGCACAACAATTGACATGATAATAAATATGACTTTTTCATTTGCTGACATGGTTAGATTTCAATGGTCAATCTCATTTATTAAGTTAGAGATAATCACCAAATTTATAATGAAACCATCCTATTTAAAAATTATATTAATCATATAAAATATAATTTATTGTTTCTGTAAAGCCATATTTAATTACTGAGGTCTCTTTCAAAAACTCTAAGAAGCTTTCAGAATCTGTATTTTTTTATTCAATTTTTCTATATTTTTAAAATGATCTAATTTTACTTACAGCCTATTTATTGAATTAAATCTAATTGTTTTATATATATATAAAAAAACAGAATATGGTAAAATATTTGTTGAAGTGGTTGTATTGAGTTAAGCTTAATGCAAAACATATTACTCTAACTGAAGTATTTATATCAATACTGGGGGCCTTTTGTGTCGACTGTGGGTTAAAAGGCCCCCCTTGCCACCTCATACATTTATATGATTTTTTTTCTCAACAAAACAAACTTATTTTATTTCTTTACCGGTAAAATGTGTTAGTCAATGTGCAATGTGAGATTTTTTTTTTAGTGTTTAGTGTTTTAGTGTTTTTTTATATTCTTTTAAACAAATTAGTATTGATCAAATTATAATTATTATAAGAACTTTAATACTGGTTCATCTCTAAAGCAAACAAAACCAGCTACACGCATGTCTTTTTTTGGTCATAAATCACTTTCAGAATGTCATAAAATTGCTTTGACGATATATCATACAGCTTGATATACAGGATCAGTCTCTCTTCCATTTGGATTTTCCTTATGTCAGGTGAACTGTCCAGTAATCATTGTCGACACTTTGCAAGGTCAGCAGCAAACTGAGCACGTCACGTTACAGCGTTTGAACTGTGCATCGCTCCTAAGAGTTTGCTGCATTTGAGGACCGTCGACGTGAGTCATGTAAAATGGCCTTTATGGAATAATATAACTGAGAAATGAACAGACAGAATACAAACAAATGCCTTTGAGTACAAGCTACAAATGAACACTCATCATTTTGATCAAATAAACGCAATTATTTTTCATGACTGATCATTACTGAACTTGCAATGACTGTTCATTATGAGGCCCTCAGACGCCCCAACTCCATCAGAAAGAAAAAATATCTAGAATTGAGTGCTGCAGTGATGATGGATTTTGGTAGGCCAACACAGATGTTAGTATCACCCTGGTTCTCTTGACAAAACCCCAATAGGATTTTTCCATTGGATTTTGGATCATTGCAGAAAATAAACTCTGTGACCAACAAACGTTTGATTCTTACATGTTTTGTTCATCCTGAAAATCTTCACAAATGAACACAACTTATGAATTTTGAAGCCTAAATACATTCCCCAGAAGTAAAAAGCTAAATGTAGGCTATAAACAGTTGGACAATAAACTGGACTACATCCGACTACTACGCTCAACTCAGAGAACTGTAAGAGACTGTTCATGAAATCTGAGCACTTTCTAACCTTGCATAGACAGCAATGCAACTGACATGTTCGAGGCCCAGAAAGTTAGTGAGGACATCGTTAAAATAGTCCATGTGACATCAGTGGTTCGACCGTAATGTTATGAAGCTACGGGAATATTGTAACGACTAACGACTTTATTCAGCGATTTTACGGGTTTGGAACGACATGAGGGTGAGTAATTAATGACAGAATTATCATGTTTGAGTGAACTATCCCTTTAATGTCCTAGACAATCTTCATAGTCCCATTTAGCCACTTCATAGTCAAAAGTTTTAAAAAGCTGCTATTTTTAATGTATTTTATCTCATAGAATAAAATGTGAAAATATCTTGGGCTTATGTAAACCTCAGACCTAATTTCCGGCCTTTTAACCATTGGCTTTGGGACGATGAATCCTGAAGAGATAAAAAATGCTTGCTTTCAGGTTTTGTCCTACAAAACACAAGTCATTCTGCCAGCACTCTATTATATGTAGTTCACAAACAGAAACAGGCCAGCAGAGGTCTCCCTGTGTCTGAAGCACAACAATCGGCTCTGTCGACAAGACACGGCCCTTATTGACGCATTTCAGATCACTGACTCACACAGTGCTGGAGTCTGTGATATTTCATGTGTAGGCACTCGTGTTCCGAACAAAGCCCCTTGTGTTTGTGATGTCACGGCAAAACAATGTGGCGGACGAGGGAGGGGAAGCACGATTCCACCTAATGGCCGTGATTATAGAGCTCTACACTACGGGAACACTACTAATGACTGCAGCTGCACAGTAACACGCAACTCTTAAGTCCAGTTGAGCGGCAATCTCACACGGGTAGGGTTGGATCTCACTGCTCTGAGGTAAGATCAAACCGAGGGCATCTTTCCTGTTCAAAACTGAGTCCAGGAAAGCAGCTCATTAGGTCAGCCATTAGTCTGATAAATTAGTCACACTGATTGGGACGGATCCAGCCGATCACTTCCACTACATTAGCAAAAGCCACACACCGCAAGGATCAAGAGCCCAGCAGCTGAGGGGTAAAAAGGCTAAAGTCGGACCCCATTCCACACCCAGTGCCAGATCGAGTGGGGAGAGTTTGGACTTCCCTACCTGATCCGCAAGCTTCCCGAGCCTGTGGGGCTACATCAGCCAGTGAGCAGATGAGAGACAGGGAGAGAGTGAGGAAAGAGGAATATGGGGTGAAGATTTATGGATGTGACAAAGAAAAGGAATAAATATGAAATACAAAAGGAGGAAATGAGAGCCATGTGCGACAAAAGAACAAAAAACAACATGCAGAGTGTCAAAATAATAAGAAGTGAAGATATTGTTGATCGATATTATTTTTCCCGGCCCACACAGTTTTATATGTAAATATAATATTTACAGTTTTATATACAGCATATATATATATAGCATATATACGGCCCAATACAGTATATATATATATATATATATATATATATATGGGTTGTTGACATATATATACACCGTACATGTGTCCTATGGTGTAACAATAAAATGTAGAAAACAATAATAAATCATTATTAATAATTAATATCTTGTTAATAATATACTAAAAGGGCATTTTGGTTTTTGGTTTTAGGACGACTTTGATGAAAGGTTTTGATCCACTTTAAATGTTGACTACTGTAATTATATATTATATAATAATATTGTAAGATTTCAAAAGATTTCATTTTGACTTTAGTTGAACTCAAAGCTTCTCATTTTTGCCTGTGAGGTTGTTCAGAGTATTTTATGATTTAATGGTCATTAGACTCCTAGGTGTAAAACAATTCATATCTCTGGTATGTAACCATAGAAACATCTGTAGTATGACTGAGTGGTGTGGTGCTTTTTGCCTGGTAACAAAACTTCTTCATGAAAGCAGGTGGGTAGAAGTTATAACTGCTCAGAGTCTTGTGTTAGGAGGTTTATTTCATGACAAAGGCATTACCCCACTTAATGCATAGATACTTACCAAATAAATAAATGAATGGGCATGAAATGCTGATTATAGTGTTGTTTTATTATATTTTATACAGTACTATTTAAACATTTGGGGTCAGTAGGGTTTTTTATGTTTTTGCTCACCAAGGCTGCATTTATTTGATTAAAAATATAGTAGAAATAGCAATATTGAATGAGTATATGAATGATATACCAGCATTATATCATCAACTGGCCACTCTACTCAGCAGCAGCTTTGGAAAACCCCATATCAGTTGACAAGTACTATTTTTGACATGTGTTCTAGATATACGTTTACTTCAGCGGTGACCTGATTTTACCTCGATAACCTCAGGATATCCAATAATGCTGCTCTACTCTCACTCAGAACGCAAACTAAAGGCACAACGAAATCCTCTCGCAAAGTCTAAACACTAATCCCGGCTGCAGTTGGCTTGCTAAAACAACGCTGGGATTGGGATTACGGCCCAATCTCTGCCTCGTGTTTTCTGGTCAGCACTAGATTAACTGCTGACACACACACTAACCTGCAGGCAGATGGCCAGGTTCACTCTACATCCGAAGGAAGTGCTGACGGCTCGCGGGTGCAGGCCCAGGTCTTTAAAGAGCTTGGAGAAGGACTGGGTGAGGGCTATCCTGGGCCTCTCCTCAGCGACGACCACACACGTCCTCACACGGGACAGGTCAAGTCCACGGGACTTAGGGACAGGACAGAGAGAGAGCAAATGAGTCATCGGCCTTTACATTTTGTCAAGTGTAACTAAAACATTTAGTGCTATTAAAAATAAATAATAATATATATTTAACTTGCAACATTTTTAAAACGATAAAACAATACATAAATACAACAGCATTAATAATTCTTATTTTTATCAATAATAATACAGTAATATACAGTATATGAATTAATTAAATATATATTACATTGGAAATATATTTAATATTAATGTATTTTATTTTTTAAATGTAATAATTTTTAAGGATTCATTCCCACCAGCTGATGTCACCAAGGTATTATAATAGATTATATTAATTATATTAATATAATCATATTCCGAATTATAATTCATAAGCATACCAAAAATGTCTTTTGACCAAATATAATACCCAGAGAGAAATAATGTAGCATTGGATTGACTGTACATATCAGGACTGGACTGGATCGTGGATGTTATGCTACTATGATATTACTTGTTGATATTATTTTTCCAGCCCACACAGTGCTGTTGATATCAGCTAATAATTCAGTGAAAAGTATTATTTACATATAATACTTATATTACATTATATATTATACATTTAAATTTTACATTATATTTTAATGATTTATTTATTATTATAATTAATATATAGTAATATATTATTCTTAACATTTAAATATCGATATTAATATATTTAAATAACTTCAGATATACTTTTATATTAAAATATTTTAATTTTAAATGTAAAAATTTTCAATGATTCTTTTTTTTATCAACTGATGTTGTCAAGGCTGTGTTATTATTATAATACATTACAAAATAATAATATAATTCTAATCATAACCATAATCAATTACAAATATAATATAATATAATATAATATAATACAATATAATATATTTTTCTTTAGATGCACTAAACGTTAACAGGGTCAGTTTATACATTATATTTATTCTAATGTTTTTCTTTAAGCTCCATTTAAAGAAGAGCTGAAGGAGCTGAAAAGACAAAGTCTGGGTAAAAGAAAACATTTTCACAGTTCTACCTCATTATACCAAAAAATGTCTCCTTTTTCCTCCTCATTGATCGTTGTGATGTTAATAAACTGTACTCGGCTCCAGACTGCAGTTAGTAACTATGGCAATCTCAATGACTAAATCAGAGTAAATAAAACAAGATTTTACAAGACAGGCTCGCCAGGAGGCACGGACGGCCTTTCCTTCACTAACTCAGAACAGACGTTAATTACACACAGTCACACCTCCTGAACACAGAACACTCACACACGCAAGACCACCAACAATCACCTTCTGTCACTGCCGCAAATATAACATGAAATCTAACCAAAAATGGCTTCAGAGCTTCCTCAGGAAGGAAAGGAAGCGAATGATTGACACTTTAGAGAGAATCCGGTACCTTGAGGGATTCTGTCTGCAGGCCCAAACCTTTGGTGCAAAGCTCCATGACGGAGTATGAACAGAACGTGTCTCTGACCCGAAACTGACTGACAGCCAGCAGCCACAGAGCGGGGTTCACCTCCAGCTCGGACGGGGGAATCAAGATGGACTGATGCCCTGAATACACACTTCACCCAGTGGGAAGAGACAGAAGAAAACACAACGTTACCACCACACAACACAAGAGCGGAGGAACCTGCTCACCCTGACAAATAAGACACATTGGGAGAACAACACATCAGTCAAGCGAGACAGGACAGGAGCTGAGCACACACTTTACGCTAGAGGAGACACAGCACAGCATAAAACACACACACACTTGTGTGAACGCAGCACAAAACCAAGATTTTTCAAGGAAGCAGTTCAATACTTGTGCGGCTCGCCTACCTGCAGAGCGTTTCGGCCATCAGTGTTTCACTGATGCGACTAAATGCCAGGGAAATATAAAATACTCCAATGATGAACTGTAACTGCATGATTGAATTGTTACGTATCCGAACTACTAAAAAAAAATAGTGGATCTGTGGCCACATTTTGAACTATTGCTCCGTTTTAATTACTGAATTAGTAGTTTTGTGAAAGCAATATGAATTCTTCTGGGGGAAAAAAAATCAGTTTTATTTCATTTACAAGTGGTGGAAATTGCATATAACTTTAGACAGCCAAGATTAGTGATTAAAACCTCATGTATATAAAGTATACATGATTAAGTCTTGTAAAAAGAAATTTTGCATGCCCAAAGTCTAGTTGGAAGATATTTAAAAAAGAACAAAAACTGAATAAGTGCAAACTAAAATAAGTTTTCTGCATTTTATTTTCTTATTTTTTAGTTCTATTTTATTCTCTGAATTAGTTTTTATTGTTTATATATTTTACTGATTCATTATATATAGTGCTGTTAAATGATTAATCGAATCAAAAATAAAAGTTTTTGTTTGCATAATATATGTCTATGCTCTGTGTATATTTATTATGTATATATAAATACACACACATACAGTATATATTTTGGAAAACATTTACATGTATTTACATGTCTATATTTATATAATTTAGATTATAAATAAATATATTTAATATATAAACATAACATATTTTTCTGAAATATATACATGCATGTGTGTGTATTTATATATACAGAATAAATATACACAGTACACATACATACATTATGTTTTGGATGCGATTAATAGCGATTAATCATTTGACAGCACTAATTATATATTATACTATATTTGTTTTTTTTCTGTAAAGCACTTAAGTAAAGGTTCTCCATAAATATGTAAATAAATGAATAAAGTTTATTTAAATTAATTTAATTTATTTAAAATAATGTACACTGAGGTTCAAAAGTTTGGGATCAGTAAGATTTTTCATGTTTTTTAATAGTCTCTTATGCTCATCAGGGCTGTATTTATTTGTTAAAAAATACAGAAAAAAACCCTGTAATTTTGTGAAATATTATTGCAAATTAAAACAACAGTTTGTATTTTAATATACTTAAACATATAATTTATTTCTGTGATGCAAAGCTGAATTTTCCTCAGCCATTACTCCAGTTTTCAGTGTCACATGATCCTTCAGAAATCATTCTAATATGCTGATTTATTATCAGTGCTGGAAACTGTTGTGCTGCTTAATATTTTTTGCAACCTGTGATACTTTTTTTAGGATTCTTTGATGAATAAAATGTTTTAAAGAACAGCATTTTTATAAAATAGAAATCTTTTCTAACAATATAAGTCTTTACTATCACGTTTTATTAATTTAACACATCCTTGCTCAATTAAAAGTATTCCTTACTTTCCCCCAAAAAAAAGAAAGAAAAAAATGTACTGTCCCCAAACTTTTGAACGATACTGTATATTATAACACAAGATTTCTATTTTGAATAAATGCTGTCCTTTTTAGTTTTTTTTTTTTTTATTATTTATAAAAGAATCCTGAAAAATTTATTTTATTTTAAATTGCAATAATATTTCACAAAATTACAGGGTTTCTTCTGCATTTTTGATCAAATTAATACAGCCTTGATGAGCATAAGAAATTTCGTTAAAAAACATTAAAAATCTTACTGTTTCCAAACTTTTGAACGGTAGTGTATATTTTATCATTTATTTCGTGCAATGGCAGGCCCCACAGGTTTCCATTCTAACTGTAAATACAATTATTGCTTGTTTTTACAAACTGAGGGATGGAAATAATTTTCTAAGGAAACAGAGCTAAACTTGTATTGAACCCTAAACATTCCTTTGAAAAAGACAAATCAACAAAACTGCGGACACGATGTGAATGAGTTCATAAAGATGCATTGTTTCCTGTTGAAATCTTGTTGTGACCAGGCCTTTAACCTGCTCTATTAGGATGATTATGATTGTATCAGGCGACGTCTCTCACCTGCAGAGGCACCAGAGGACAAAGCCGAGGCCACAGTACGGATCCAGGCAGATGGCCACCTCACGAGAGGGATACAACTCACACTGAAGCTTTATAGAGCGGCAAAAGGCACTGGTGGCTGTGTGGGACATCTGAGAAGACACATAAAAAATATAAGAAATTAAAATACAAATATAATTCATACAGTTAACTAAAACTTAAACCATAATATGCCACACAACTGTGCTTGATTTTATTCACAATGAGACAATGAGGACTCGTGAGTTATTTTGTGGGCTGCCATGTGGAAATGCTAGCAAATATAAGTGTATGGGGTATGTATATGGCTGAACAGGACTTCTGAGGGACTGAACAGATCAGTTCTTGGTCAAAAGAACAGAAGAACTACACAATACTGGGTGGTCTCTGCAAACACTCATGGCTCCTATGACATAATAGCGGCTGCCTGTTCAAAACCTGGTTTTCATCTCTAAACAATAAAGAAGAAAAGTTCCTCTGTGCATATGACACCTGATCTCACCAGCGGCTAACTGAGAGGGTTTTATGTCTCTGATATGAGTTTTCAAACGTTTTCTTCCTGTTTTTTTGTGTTGGGGAAATAAAGAGCAGGGGTTGCTTATTACACACAACAAGGGATGATTAATACTCACCTTTACTCCTGCAAGCATCCCGGTAGTGGAGACGCTGAAGTCCAAGTAAGCCAGCGTGTCTGGATTGGAGGGTTTGTAGAGCTGAGGGGGCTTCTTCTTTGGCAGATCATCTGGAAAACATGTAAGATATTAAGTGAATGTTCATTTAGACATTAAGAAGCCATCTGACCTTCGACCCACTCTCACCTGTGTCCAGAACAGGAGGCCACGACCTGACGTCCACTGCGGCAGATGCCTCCTTTGACTTCAGGAGCTTGGAAATGACCTGTGAGGTCATCACACAGGCCGATCGGCTCACCTGAACACAAATTCATACATTAGTGGCCATTTTTTAACTTATCAAAATATATAAGAAAGGATTTCATTTCAACACCCACTTCCACAATCATTTTCACAGTGGGCAGGGTGGTGGCGATGTTCTGCGGGTGTGGGGGTCGCACTGTAATTGGTACACAGCCGGCATACAAGCATCCGTAAAAGGCAGCAACCAAATCGATTCCTGTAAATTAAAAATGCATATATGAGTCGATTTTAACATTTGATCCTAGATTACTGGTCTTAAATTATCCGCTAATTTCATTGGGTCTCTCAAGTATCAAGTACATTTAAAGGGACAGCTGAACAGTTGACGGTAGCCACTGACTTCCACAGTATGAAAGAACAATACTATGGAAGTCAATGGCTACCGTCAACTGTTTGGTTACCAACATTCTTCAAAATATTTTCTTTTGTGTTCAACAGAAGAAAGACACTCATACTAGGTTGGAACAACTTGAGGGTGAGTAAATTATGACAGAATTTTAATTTTTGGATGAACTATCCCTTTAAATAAGTTCTGTCCATTATATCCAAGTCAAATGTCTGGTGTCCTAATCTTAGACATAGTTACTGCACTAAACTGTTCAACCGTTCACCTGATGCCACATAATTTGAGACCCCGGGTATAAGAATATGAAAATAGTGGGACTGATCACAGATTTAGAGCTGTAGATGTGTAGCTGATGGTGTCGTACCAGGCGGGTACACCAGCGCAACGTGATCACCATCCTGCAGGTGGCCTCGCTCTATCAACATGGCTGCTATCTTCTCCGCCCGCTTATGCAACTGAAGACACGTCAGTGAGCTCAGGACTGTTCCCTTCATTCACACACATACACAAACATGTCAGTTTTCTCACAGTTCTCAGTTCAGGATGAGTTATCACAACTTTTCTATGGAGGGCATGTGGTGTTCAAAATAGCCTGAGATACAAAAACTGATGTTAAGGGCAACCGTAGTAGATAACTGTTAATACAGCCGTGTCTTGATATGATAAGATGTTTCTCACAAACTACAAATATTTGCTGAAAGACAAATCGCTACCAAATTATTTGTTTAAAGCCAATCATATATTTAATATTTCAAACATATATTTTATTGAAACTAATATGGCCAGCAGGTGGCACTAAATACAAGGTTTTAGAGTAGCTAATTGAAAACCTTTTTTTTTAATTATATGTATATATATATATATATATATCAGGGCTGTACAGTGCGACATATATGTGCACGTGCTATGAAAAAACTGGTTTGTGTGAAAGAATAAATTTACCACTTTAGCACACGTGCGATACAGTTTTGCATGTTCATAACACAGCATTTCGATGTGCTTGTTTGTGTGTGTGAGATTGATGAAACTTGGTTTAGGGGTGTGCGATATGACGATTTTTGATGGTGGACGATTAAAATGTCTCCACGATCTGCTTTTGAAGAAATATCGTTGTATCGTGCTACAGCACACATTCTATCAGCTGCAGTTCTGGCGCCTCCCTCCGTCTCAATATAATCTACAACACCACATGCATTCACATCAGTGTTAGCTCAGCGGTAGTTACTCTCACGGGACACTGCACATTCTTCAAAATATTTTCTTTTGTGTTCAACAGAAGAAAGACACTCATACTAGGTTGGAACAACTTGAGGGTGAGTAAATTATGACAGAATTTTAATTTTTGGATGAACTATCCCGTGGACGATTAAAATATCTCCACGACCTGCTTTTGAAGAAATATCGTATCAGCTGCAGTTCTGGTGCCTCCATCTCAAAACTGTACAACGCGACATACATTCACTTCAGATGTTAACTCAGAGGTAGAGTTACGCTCACGGGACACAGCACTTATGCGCAATCACAATAAGTTCTGTCCATTATATCCAAGTCAAATGTCTGGTGTCCTAATCTTAGACATAGTTACTGCACTAAACTGTTCAACCGTTCACCTGATGCCACATAATTTGAGACCCCGGGTATAAGAATATGAAAATAGTGGGACTGATCACAGATTTAGAGCTGTAGATGTGTAGCTGATGGTGTCGTACCAGGCGGGTACACCAGCGCAACGTGATCACCATCCTGCAGGTGGCCTCGCTCTATCAACATGGCTGCTATCTTCTCCGCCCGCTTATGCAACTGAAGACACGTCAGTGAGCTCAGGACTGTTCCCTTCATTCACACACATACACAAACATGTCAGTTTTCTCACAGTTCTCAGTTCAGGATGAGTTATCACAACTTTTCTATGGAGGGCATGTGGTGTTCAAAATAGCCTGCGATGATAAATGGCCGCATATTTAGTATATTAAAATAAGTATCCCTCGAAAAACCAGGGCAGCATCATTTATGAAACCAATTCCTGCTCCCTAGAGGGGGGAAATGGTGCAGAAACAAACGAAGACATTTCTTTGTAGGACCACACTTGAAAACAAGTTTAATGTTTAGCTGACACCTTCTTAACCCAGAATAAAAGTAGTTTTGTTTAATTTAAAAAAAATAAAATATATACTTAAAAAATGCATATACAATATATATATATATATATATATATATATATATATATATATACAGAATAGAATAGTGCATATGGATTTGAGATGCACCTTGACATTTTTACTGTGTTAACTAACTGTGCCCTGAAAACATTCCTTCCAAGAGGTCATTTTAATATGTTTTAGAATGTTAAATGTTGGAAATTAAAGCTTAAAATGGAGGCAACTCCGTTTTACATACAAATAGTGTTTCGCACGTGAGCAGCCATACATTCACTTCAGATGTTAACTCAGAGGTAGAGTTACGCTCACGGGACACAGCACTTATGCGTAATCACAAAAGTACATTAATTGCATGTGCTTTAAAGCCTTGCCGGTTAAACATTTAATTAACGTGCTGCTCTGACGTGCTTCTGAGCGTAAGTTTAAGACTTAACTCAACTTATAAGTTTTCTTTCGCGTCTGATTGATTTCGCGTGCGCAACGTGATCACCGTCCTGCAGGTGGCCTCGCTCTATCAACATGGCTGCTATCTTCTCCGCCCGCTTATGCAACTGAAGACACGTCAGTGAGCTCAGGACTGTTCCCTTCATTCACACACATACACAAACATGTCAGTTTTCTCACAGTTCTCAGTTCAGGATGAGTTATCACAACTTTTCTATGGAGGGCATGTGGTGTTCAAAATAGCCTGCGATGATAAATGGCCGCATATTTAGTATATTAAAATAAGTATCCCTCGAAAAACCAGGGCAGCATCATTTATGAAACCAATTCCTGCTCCCTAGAGGGGGGAAATGGTGCAGAAACAAACGAAGACATTTCTTTGTAGGACCACACTTGAAAACAAGTTTAATGTTTAGCTGACACCTTCTTAACCCAGAATAAAAGTAGTTTTGTTTAATTTAAAAAAAATAAAATATATACTTAAAAAATGCATATACAATATATATATATATATATATATATATATATATATATACAGAA
>NW_015539882.1:137690-171353 GCF_001515605.1 Sinocyclocheilus anshuiensis
ATCCTTATTTTTTCAGAATAATTCCTCTTTGCCACTCTGATCTCCTTTTCCAGTGTGTATTTAGCCTGTTTATACAATACATTGTCCCCCTTCCTGTGAGCATCTTCTTTGGCCAAAGAAAGACTTAACTCAACTTATGTTTTCTTTCGCGTCTGATTGATTTCGCGTCTAATACTGTCAAAAACACATGAGGTTTACATATAAACACAGTTAGTTATGTCTAAAATGAAAGTAAACCGTTGAGAGAGAAACGGACGTGTGCAGCTCTTAAAGGGACAGAACTAACATGCTTGCCGCTTGTCATTAAAGGGATAGTTCACCCAAAAATAAAATGTATGTTGTCATTTACTCACTCATATGTTGTCCCAAACCTGTATTAATTTCTTTCTTGTGCTGTGGGGACCAGCAACTGCTTGGTTACCCACATTCTTCAAAATATTTTTTATGTTCAACAGAAGAAAGAAACTAATTCGGGTTTAAAACAACTTGAGAGTGAGTAAATGATGATATAAAAATAAAACACTATGACAGAATTGACAGACAGATGACAGATTTTTTCATTTTTGTGTAAACTATCCCTTTAATATAAAAAAAACAAAATAATGACTAAGATTTTTATCTTCGCCCACTTTGGCTTAAATGTCTGCCATTCTTTTTTATCTTATAGGGAAATTAGATTGGCTGTACTGCTCAGGCAACTTGCAAAATAGTAAAACCAACATGACAAAAAATCGTGATAAAATCGTGAATCGTGAATAAAATGGTGATGATATTTTTGCCATATCGCCCACCCATAACTTGTGCTACAACTGTTTGGCCTGTGCTACAAAACTTTCAACCTCTGTAGCACCAGTGCTATGTGCAAAAAAAGTTAACGTACAAGCCTGTATATATATATATATATATATATATATAGTTCTTTTGAACTTTCTATTTATGAAAGAATTCTGAAAAAAGAAAAAATCCAAAGTTTTCACAACAATCATAAGCGCAACTGCATTCCATAATAACAGATGTTTCTTGAGCACCAAATCAGCATATTAGAATGATTTCTGAAGGATCATGTGACACTGAAGACTGGAGTAATGATGCTGAAAATTCAGCTTTGAAATCACAGGAATAAATTAAATTTAAAATGTATTACAATAGAAAGTAGTTATTTTAAATTGTAATAATATTTTACAATATTACTGTTTTAACTTGATTTTTTATCAAATAAATGCAGATTTGGTGAGCAGACTTCATTAAAAAAATTAATTAATTAATTAAAACTTGCTGATCCCAAACTTTTATTATTTTAAACTGTAATAATATTGCACAATATTACTGTTTTCACTTTATTTTTCATCAAAAAAATGCATATTTGGTGAGCAGACTTTTTTCAAAAATAAAAAATAAATAAATTAAAATCTTACTGACTCCAAACTTTTAAATGGTAATGTATGTATATATACATTTTATATTTTATTAATTAATTTAAAAGGAGAATATATTTTAAAGAAAATATATAATATATAATATATCATACCCTTGAGCTGAGGAGGGTGAAGAGCACGTGATCTGGAGTGGTCTGGGCTCTCCACTGCAACACCTCAGACAGGAAGAGGAACTATGGGTGGAAAAAGGAAGTCCGAGATGATTATTACAAAATCTGATATATTTAAGTATTTAATGGAGATTATATAATATTCCCAAAGTGCCATATCATTATTCATAAGTTGAATCAGAAAATGTTAATACATAGTTTGTTTTAATTGTTTGCATATGAGTAGGTTGGTGTTAAACAAACCTGATTCAATCTATTGTTTTGCCAAATGCAATATTATAAAAGTAACATGACATTTAAAGAGTAACTGTTAAACAGGATGCTTTTTTGCAATTAGCAAGACCTGTTAAAGTCATTAGCAAGCGGCGCTGGTGTTATCTGAAGGTTGGAAGTGAATGCAGTCATGTGTTACCTCATCTCCTAGAGTTATTCTCACATCGGAACGCATTCCTCCTCTTAGAAGAATGAAATAAAACGATTTCCATTCACTCAACGGGCCCGATTTTCATAGGCATGAATGGATGGAAGCAACGAAAAAAACAACAACAACACAAGCTTGGGGGTGTAAAAATGGAAAATAGTCAAGTGTTTCTTTAAGCGGCGCAGATGACAAAGGTAACATTTGTCGGTGTCAGCGCATACCCATGCAGGGCTGGAAGGGTGTGAAGGAATGAGCAAAAGAGAGAGGATGAGGAAGGCATGCAAGAGGCAGCAGCCAACAACTGTTGCGGCAATGTGTGTGTGTGTGCATTTTTGGGTCTGTGCACATGTTTGTTCGAATGTGTGTGAGCATATGTGGTTTGTGTGTGCGGCCGACAGCTGTGTGTGTGTTAAGGTTACAGTGTGGTGCACAGCAGACATGCTGACGGAATAATGGCTGCCATCTTTCAGCCTGAGAGGGCAGCGTAATGGATTGGATTTGCGTTGAGGTGGTTGACTGACAGCACAGCAAAACCAAAGACATCAACTCAACACTAACAGCACAAAAAACAACCAAACCATCCCTCCCAAACAGAGCCCAGCGTGCAATAATTATTCTAATGGAGTACTTTACGTTTTCCGCAAAATCCTAACTTTCAAGTGGCAAAAAGCGAACGTTTTAGAAGCACAAAATTGTCAAGTTCTGATTCGGTGACATAATGTTTTAACAGTTTCCCAGAATGCTTTCTGTAGGGGTCGGGTATGAAACGACCCTGGCTGAGAGCAAGAGGTCTGACAAGCTGTCAGGGGTCAGTTCCTCTACCACAAATCTAGTTGGGACAATTACTGCGTGCCACACAGTGGGTCCAAAATGAACACTCGGTGGGTGCCAAATGTGTGTAATAAGTTGGCCGGTAACTTTATAAGGGACTGCAACATGTTTAATTCGAATTGTAAAATTGATTATCTGACTCTCGCTGATGTAAGTGACACAAGAGATTCAAATCCACACTGGCTACTAAAGAAAAACATCTGTTGTGACTCACCCGTCGTCAAGTAACTTGGAAAATGTACTATCAGAGGTTTAATTAAGAGGCCTAAAATTATCCATGTGGTAATACATGTGGAACATTCCTAACATTAAGCCACCAAAATGAAAACACAGGGAGGAAAATCACAATCTGTCTATACGTTTTTATGACAGCTGCAGGAGAATGAATCATCTCATATTTTATGCTGAGAAAATGACTAGAGGGAACAAACAACTATTTTTAAAAAATAAGCAAGAAAAAAGACAATTTTACTGCTTCCTTTTTAAAAGTATTTAAAAGAAATAAAATGTATGTATGTGCAGTGTGTGTGTATATATACACATATACATACTGTATATATATTTATATGATTTAAAAAAAGATATGCATTGTTTGTATTTTTTATTACTATCTATCTATCTATCTATCTATCTATCTATCTATCTATCTATCTATCTATCTATCTGTCTGTCTGTCTGTGTGTGTGTATATATACACATATACATACTGTATATATATTTATATGATTTAAAAAAAGATATGCATTGTTTGTATTTTTTATTACTATCTATCTATCTATCTATCTATCTATCTATCTATCTATTTTTGGACTAGAAAAAATACGTTTGTAAAAAAATTTAAAATGTTTATTTTCTTTTATAAACATACATTACAGTGGAATTAAATATGATTATATACACACACACACGTGTGTATATATATATATATATATATATATATATGTATGTGTGTATATATGCTTCAAATAAAAATTCAACATAATTTTAAAGAATATTGTATGCATAAATATATAACTAAAACTATAACTATATATACTTATAAAAAAAAATACAAAGCAAAATACAGTTTCTTAACTTGTAAATATTCTCATTCACTGGCATTTTTTCCTCAGTTTTGTACCCGTGTGCTACATCTCCTCTGAGAGCAATTATAAAACACCCTAAAGCAGCTTATATCTCTCAGTATCAGTTATTTAAATGTACTGAAACACAAATATGTGCTTATTTTGTCTCTATTCTTGGCTGGATGGGACTCCGTTTGCTGGAGGTGAGGAATGAATAAGAGGGAAGGGAGAATGAATGATGGATGAAAATCGAGGCCCCATGTTACCACACACACACCTTTCTTGCCTGATCATTGTCTTCGATCTGGCCCAGATCTCTGCCGCTGACCTGAGCGATCCTCTTCCCCGAGACCAGGTTTCCCACCATCACAGAGGCGGGGCCAATCTCTGCATAAGCGAGCAGAGGATGATCATCACAAACAAACAGACGACAACACACACACAGCTTTTCTGACAGTTCTAATTTTGTGCGACATCCAAGGTGACCTTGCCGCAGACAGACCTGGCTGTTTCTGTCTGGGTTTGGGCAGGTTGGTGACGCAGGTGTGAGGGCACATTAGGACGTTACAGGGATGCAGGGAGCCTTCCAAAAACAGCTGCTTGGTCTCCGACAGGTGGATCCCTCCCAGAGGAGTTTTGGGAAGGGTGTTAGCGGGCACCAATGCCAAACAAAACACCCCGACGTTGTGGATGCTGTCTATCGCCTGCAGAAAGAGACGTATTGGATTGTCAGGTGAGGTTTAAAAATAGAGTTCGCAAGGAGCCGAGAAGAGGCTGCCAGCTGAGATCTGATGCAGCCGCTGACCTTTACCGATGCCTCAGGAAGAACCAAATTACCAAATGGGAATTCAGGAAGTGTAAGGAAAAAATACCATATTTGCAAGATTAATGACCTACAACAAAAGAGTGGAATGGAACCGTCTGGGTGTGTGGAAATGAAGGCCAGCCTGCGTGCCTGAGTGCGTCTTGTTATTTTTACATGCCGGTAAAGACTCGTAAAGTGCTGACAGAAAGTATGCATGTCAGCAGTAGTGAGATCTCTAATTCAGTTTGGATGGTGACTGGGAATATGTAGCGATTAAGGTGACTCCTGTCAGACTGGATGGGAATAGCAAGTCGCCACTGCCCGAATCGATCGGCAAGGGTGGGTATAAAAAGGACAAATACCTGCAGCACACGACTCATCCACTGGAAGCTGTCCTCCTCTGTGGAGTCCGGCCGCTGCTCGGCTACAACCACAATTCTCTCGTCATGCAGGACCGTCACAGAAAATACAGCTATCCTGAAGATAGACATACAGAAAAGAGATTCAGAGCCTGAAAATCCAGCTCCAGACCAACATGTAAAACATCTCAAATCATGAACTGCCCATGTTAGTGACCGCGATATATTGAACATTATTATTATTATAATGAATAATTAAATTAACAATAATAATTATAGTAATTCATTGTTATAGTTAATAATTACATATATTTATTAATCATTATTAATTAACCATAATAATATTTCGAATTATAACAATTAATAATTTTAATGATTATTAACATACAGTGCTGTGAAAAGGTTTTTGCCCCCTTCCTGTTTTTTAAATTTTTTGCATATTTGTCACACTTAAAAGATTCAGATCATCAAACAAATTTTAATATTACACAAAGATAATGCAAGTAAATACAAAATGCAGTTTTTAAATGATGATTTCATTTATTAAGGGAAAAAAGCTGTCCAAACCACATTTATAATTTTTTAAAAAGATTAATATGATTTAAAAATGTCAATAAAATATATATATATATATATATATATATATATATATATATATAAAACAATTATTATAACATTGTAATACTAAATTAGAATTTATTATAATAATTACATTTATTACAAATATTTGAAGTAATATTTGTATTTTTTGTGGATTCGTTCAAATAAATAAACTACAGTGTGCTACAAATTCATTATTATAGTTTTGAATTAGATATTTATTTTTATATTTACTTTTGTGTTTTCAATTTGAATTTTAAGCATTTTAAAGGCTTTGTCATTTTATTGTGCTTTTGTCATTTTCTTTAGGTTTTTATGTCTATATAGTATTTTTGTTTGTTTGTTTTAGTTTTTTATTTATTTAGTTTTAGTTATTTTAGTACTTTAATTTAAACTAAACGAAAAAGAGAAACGTGGCCTCGGCAACAAGCTGAAATAAAATAAGCTTAAGTTTTTTTTTTAAATGATTAATTTTATTTCAGTTAAAATGTATTTTATTTCAAGTAATGAAAGTGTTTTTATCGTTTTAGTTAGCGATAAAAACCCTGCAGAGCTACGTTAGTTTATTACTGTAACACTGTGGTTTAGCACACTGCATAAAACTCTAAGAAAACTGATAAACAAAACCCGAGGTAATTTCACACAGGCAACTAAAACAGAACAAATCTCGCTCCTGCCGCCTCAGCAGGTGTTGAATCCATTTAATTAGCACTCTGCATGTCCACAGCAAACAAGCTCATGTACTATATATATATCATCCGTTCTTTGATGACAAAAAAAGAATACGCTTTGTTTGTTTGTTTTTGTTGTATTCTCACCTGCCCCTGTACACAAACTTCATGGGCTCCACTGCCAGCGCTGTTGCGACGATATCATCAGCGTTGTGTCTCCGTCCGCTCACCACCATCAGCCCATCCATCTTTCCAGAGACAAACACCAGCCCACCCGGGCCTATGAAGCCCAGCAGCCCTGTCCGAGTGAAGGGGTACTCGCTGATAGGAGCCCCAGAACTGGTCATGGGGAAGACCTGACAGCAAAACAAAAGCCAAAGTTTAAGATAAAACTACACATTTGTAAATTAAATACTGTATAAAAATGCAGAAATTCCCTCTAGAATCTTTGCTATGGAGTCACTTCTCATCCATTGAACATTACGGTGAAATGTTCATTGGTTGACAATTTAAACTTAGATGAAACTTCTAGAATTAATGTAACTCAACAGATTTCGACTTCGTAAATGACAGAAATCTAGAAAAATTAGCCCAAGATTCGCTGTACGTCTCTTTATTTTATTCAGAGGCTAGTGAAAATGTTAATTATTTTGCTACCACACAATTTAATGAAATGTCTGAAAATGTTTGGTAGCTAAATGGTTTTCGAGAGTGAAACTTTTGTGTCATTTAGTCATTTATTGCAGTCTGTTTCCACCTTTGTGAGGAAGAAGTACTTGCGTTTTAGTTTTTTGTAACTGCAACTTTTTATCTCACAATTGCGACTTCATATCTCACAACTGCGAATTCATATCTGACAGTTGCAACTTAATATCGCACAACTTCAACTTTGTTTATCATAACTGCAACAGCTGCAACTTCATATCTCACAATTGCGACATTCTATCACAAAATTGCAACTTAATATCTCAAAATTTCTCATAATTGCAACATTTTATCACACAATTGTGACTTCATATCTGGCAATTGCAACAATTGTGACTTGATCTCTCACAACTGCAACTTTGTTTCTCATAATTGCAACAACTGCAACTTTAGATCTCACAATTGCGACTATTTCATATTGTGACATTTTATCTCACAATTGCAACTGTTTCTCAGAATGATGACATTTTATCTCACAAATTCAACTTGATATCTTACAACTGGCACTTCATATCTCATAGTATGACTTTATACTGTATCTCAAATTTGTGGTTTTAATTTTTAGAAACTTAATCTCACTATCTCCTGTTTTATTGTTTTACTTTAGGTGAAAACAGGCTTCAGATATCAGACTCTGTGTCAACTGGCCTTGAGAAAATGCCCTATTCATTATTTCAGAGCAATTTAACAAACAAGCCAAGGAAAAGATTTTGATCGGAGCACTTTAGCATCTGTTCGAGCAGAGGTCTGGGGATTCTGGGTAGGAGAATCCGTCTAACTACAGCCAAATTGATCTCGCTCTGATAGGACACAAACCTCAAAGGTGTTTTTTGTCATGCCCGAGAGCCCATAATATGACATTCCCGTGGCGATGGAACACACACACAGCTCTCCGATCTCATCTGTTCGGCACAGCTGAGGAACTCCCTCTGGTTTGACCACACACATCAGAGCTGCACATACACAACATCAATAAACACGTTATGAAGCAGTAAATACAGCACACAGAGAGAGGCATACATTACACAATGCTCTCCTTTGATGGCATTAACACTAAACGTACAAAAATATGCACAAAGCCACATTTTACACTTTCTCAGAACTAGTTGTGCATGTGGATATGTGTACCTCCTGGCATCACGGTGCCCACATCCTGTACGGTGAGTACAGAGAGACGCTCTTCTGAGTCCACTCTGATGACACTGTAGCTCAGACCCTGCATAGACAGCACTCCTCGACCCGGCGGCTGGTTACTGTCATCCGTAGGCCTAAAATGTGAAATAAAATACCAGATTACAGCAATATATGGAACTATTTCACAGTGACTCTTATGCAATGTAAACCTGAAGAAGAAGCTGATCAGTCCAACTAGTTTTGATGAAGAAGCTGATTGGTCCAACTAGATCTGATAGATAAGACTAAGCCCTGCCCACACATCCTGTAATATCCTCTAATGTCCTCACATTGACTCTAATGCAATGTAAACCTTAGAAAGAAGCTGATTGGTCCACCTAGTTCTGATGAAGAAGATGATTGGTGCAACCAGATCTGATGGACAGCACTAAGCCCCACCCACACATAATGTCCTCTAAAAGACACCCGTGTGAGCTAACAAAGATTCTGGCAAGGTACAGCAGGCTTCATTTGAGCGAAATACATAAAACAGGGTGTGCCGATGAAGTATGCTGGAAATAACAGCTCTGTTCCAAAACTAGTGTGCTGCCTTGCTGTCTGCACACTGCATAGGGAGCTGCCTTTTAAGGAAGATTACAAGAAACTGATGTGGAAATCACAGTTGGTTCCAACAGCATTTGATTGACCATTTTATTTTTTATATTTAGCAATACCGAATGTATATTTATAGTTGACAATTCCTGTAAAGCACATTGGGTGATTGCACAATGCAATTTTTTTTCTAAAAATTAGGTATCTTAGAAGGTGGCATAATGTTTTTTTTTTTTCTAACAGCCATCGTGCATACTGTTTGATAATTTAAATGCTGTCTAGGTAGGCAGCTCATTAAGTTTTGGAACAGAGCAGAAGTGCAGAAATGTTGGACCATCTAAAGCTGAAATGAGAACGAGATATAACGAGAAAGGAAATTATTACCAGAGCGAGAAATATTCTGTGAACCACATGGGCCAAAGCAAATGTGTGCGAAGGGTGAAAAATGAGGTTACGATTAGTTTGCTCTGTAAATCCACAAATGACGATGACGTAACTTCTTTGATGACAGAAACAGCAGAATTACGTATCGTCGGTCGCCTTTGAATAAACTTTTCCCCCCTGACTTCACTAGACAAGTGATGTTTTCATCTGTGACACCAGGCTCTTTTATTAGCTTTCAATTCATTTCACTTTTTGTTCAAATTCATACAAGCTGTTCTCATCCTCAAATTTGTCGTGACAGAGAGAAGGTCTGTAAAAACGTCCAGCGATGGAGTTAATCCTGTGGAATGAAAACCATATGCTCTGCGTTCTGTCACCAGTTTGATTCGGTCACAAAGCAAAGATGTCAGGACTATTCAGGGCTGTAATTATGGAGGCAGCCTAAAAAAACATTATTTTCTTGTAAATGGTTTTGGAAAATTGCACTGAAGACATACAGAGGCTTCGGTAAAGCTCTCTCGATGAACCATCAACTTCAATCTGTCTGTCTGACCAACAGAAAAATGGTTTGTGTCCATATTTCTGTCATTTTTCCCAATTTTTTAGGGGCTTATGAAACTCGTAAAAGCAGAGCAGAAAGATCTAAATGTTCTGGATGGAAAAGTGAGAGTTTATGAATGCGAGCTGAAGTTACAGGGTGAGTGAATGGTCAATGTGTCAGCACTCCTCCCACCTCCTGATGGCCACGGTGAGGGCTTCAGCTGAGCTGGCACATGGACAGATGACCTCTGGCCGCAGACCTTTACTCTGGAAGACATTGAGGAACGCGTCACACGATGAGATGGACCCTGCAGAGGACGAGAGAGAGAACATTACTATAATGTGAAGCCTGTCTTATATGACATTTAAAACAGTTCTCACCTTTAGACGTATTCTAACTGTAGGGTACAATGGGAACATAGTTTTTGAAGTGACAGTTAATTTAAAAAAATCCAGTTTAAGGGGGCCATATTGTATACATTTTTAACATTTCAATTTATTTTCGTCCTGAAAACTACTTTTGAGCCTTCTTGAATCAAATAGGTTTTTTTTTTTATTAAACAGGCTGTTTTTGCTACTGTACCTTTAAGATTTCTATATGTAAATTACTTCTATTGTGATTGTTCACATTTTAGTCCTTCATGATGGGCCACATAACAGAATACATTTGAATATATAAATCTGTGTATTCTAATGTCATATTTCACTCAAAAAAGAAAAAAACGGAAATTATGAAATAATAAAGAAAATCAAGTCTATTTATATGACAATTAAATGTACTGCATTGTGACATTAATTTTATTACAATTAAATACAATTTTCTCTAAAACTATCATTATCATGATAAATACATACAGTTAAGAAATTAAACATTTCATTGTCATTACAGTAATGAAAATATATTTTTTATTTAAAATCAGTGCTAAATTCATTACAACAAATATTACTGCGATTTCTATACTTTATCATTGAAATTATTTTAAAAATATTATATCTATTTATTATGCATTGCATTAATGATATTTTTCAGTAAGCTACTGATAAATAAAATATTATCAGTCCATATATAGGCTTCTTCCAAAAATCTAATTTTTTTTCCCCTTCTGAAGCCTTTTCCTATTTTCTTTTGGACTGAAATATGCATTTTTGTGAGATTCACCCAAATGTTCTTGGACTAGAAAGAGATCCTTGCATTGTAAATGTTCAGCTACACAGCACATCTATCATCTATCAATATCTTCATCTCAAAAGACCAAGAAAAATCCTGTTTCCCCTCATACGACCCCTTAAAAAAGTTTTGCTTCCTGAATATTCCATCAGAAACACATTTACTGTATCTTACTGGCATTTACATTGGCATTTGGATGAAATAGGCAGCAGAAGGAACGTTTTGTCCTTTAGTGTGTCCATTTGTGTACTATGTATTTGTATACGCAAGGAAATGGCTTCTGGACATCATCTATCCTGACTCATCTCTTCTGTGAGTTATAATCCCAGAGGCCCAAATATGAGTGTATACACATTTATATTATACACTTATGAATGATGCTTTTAGCTTATTCGCCAGGTTGCTGGGTGTGTAAATAGCTGCTTAACCCTCAAAGAAAGGGAAAGGAAGAGTTAAAACACTAGCTGAACTCACATGGGTTGGATCCATCGGCCACCACCAGCATGCGCAGGGAGTTCAGGTTGACATCTCTCTGATCTCGATGAGCGACCAGAGCCCAGTGCATATCCCTTGACTTGACACAAGCTACTTTACCTGCACACAAACACACAGAACTAGAAATATCACAAGAATGGCCATATTGGACACATCCAAAATCATATCAAATTGCACTGTCCCTTACATATGATTAATTCATGAAACATGATCAGAACTGAGTAAATCTTTCATAAACTATCATGATGTAAAGGGTCTCAGTGAGGATTTACAAATGATTTATACTGAAATTTGCTCTGTTTATAGTTCATGAAAAATTAGCATTTTTAGAATGTTAGGCACAAAAAGATATTTTAAAACAAAACAATGCACACACATGGATTTCATAAAGAGAGTTGAAAATACAGTAGCATATTAGTTGTTATTAATATTATATTGTTAATATATTTCATTATATATTTTTGGTTAATATTTTGTTATAAATATTAAATTTTTTGTTACTTGTTATTGGGAAGCTAGGTTGATTTTCTTAATGACGACACAAAAAAACATAACTTATTTAAATAAATATGATTTAGTTTCAAGCCATTTAGTCAAAAACATGTGAACCATCAACTTCAATCTGTCTGTCTGACCAACAGAAAAATGGTTTGTGTCCATATTTCTGTCATTTTTCCCAATTTTTTAGGGGCTTATGAAACTCGTAAAAGCAGAGCAGAAAGATCTAAATGTTCTGGATGGAAAAGTGAGAGTTTATGAATGCGAGCTGAAGTTACAGGGTGAGTGAATGGTCAATGTGTCAGCACTCCTCCCACCTCCTGATGGCCACGGTGAGGGCTTCAGCTGAGCTGGCACATGGACAGATGACCTCTGGCCGCAGACCTTTACTCTGGAAGACATTGAGGAACGCGTCACACGATGAGATGGACCCTGCAGAGGACGAGAGAGAGAACATTACTATAATGTGAAGCCTGTCTTATATGACATTTAAAACAGTTCTCACCTTTAGACGTATTCTAACTGTAGGGTACAATGGGAACATAGTTTTTGAAGTGACAGTTAATTTAAAAAAATCCAGTTTAAGGGGGCCATATTGTATACATTTTTAACATTTCAATTTATTTTCGTCCTGAAAACTACTTTTGAGCCTTCTTGAATCAAATAGGTTTTTTTTTTTATTAAACAGGCTGTTTTTGCTACTGTACCTTTAAGATTTCTATATGTAAATTACTTCTATTGTGATTGTTCACATTTTAGTCCTTCATGATGGGCCACATAACAGAATACATTTGAATATATAAATCTGTGTATTCTAATGTCATATTTCACTCAAAAAAGAAAAAAACGGAAATTATGAAATAATAAAGAAAATCAAGTCTATTTATATGACAATTAAATGTACTGCATTGTGACATTAATTTTATTACAATTAAATACAATTTTCTCTAAAACTATCATTATCATGATAAATACATACAGTTAAGAAATTAAACATTTCATTGTCATTACAGTAATGAAAATATATTTTTTATTTAAAATCAGTGCTAAATTCATTACAACAAATATTACTGCGATTTCTATACTTTATCATTGAAATTATTTTAAAAATATTATATCTATTTATTATGCATTGCATTAATGATATTTTTCAGTAAGCTACTGATAAATAAAATATTATCAGTCCATATATAGGCTTCTTCCAAAAATCTAATTTTTTTTCCCCTTCTGAAGCCTTTTCCTATTTTCTTTTGGACTGAAATATGCATTTTTGTGAGATTCACCCAAATGTTCTTGGACTAGAAAGAGATCCTTGCATTGTAAATGTTCAGCTACACAGCACATCTATCATCTATCAATATCTTCATCTCAAAAGACCAAGAAAAATCCTGTTTCCCCTCATACGACCCCTTAAAAAAGTTTTGCTTCCTGAATATTCCATCAGAAACACATTTACTGTATCTTACTGGCATTTACATTGGCATTTGGATGAAATAGGCAGCAGAAGGAACGTTTTGTCCTTTAGTGTGTCCATTTGTGTACTATGTATTTGTATACGCAAGGAAATGGCTTCTGGACATCATCTATCCTGACTCATCTCTTCTGTGAGTTATAATCCCAGAGGCCCAAATATGAGTGTATACACATTTATATTATACACTTATGAATGATGCTTTTAGCTTATTCGCCAGGTTGCTGGGTGTGTAAATAGCTGCTTAACCCTCAAAGAAAGGGAAAGGAAGAGTTAAAACACTAGCTGAACTCACATGGGTTGGATCCATCGGCCACCACCAGCATGCGCAGGGAGTTCAGGTTGACATCTCTCTGATCTCGATGAGCGACCAGAGCCCAGTGCATATCCCTTGACTTGACACAAGCTACTTTACCTGCACACAAACACACAGAACTAGAAATATCACAAGAATGGCCATATTGGACACATCCAAAATCATATCAAATTGCACTGTCCCTTACATATGATTAATTCATGAAACATGATCAGAACTGAGTAAATCTTTCATAAACTATCATGATGTAAAGGGTCTCAGTGAGGATTTACAAATGATTTATACTGAAATTTGCTCTGTTTATAGTTCATGAAAAATTAGCATTTTTAGAATGTTAGGCACAAAAAGATATTTTAAAACAAAACAATGCACACACATGGATTTCATAAAGAGAGTTGAAAATACAGTAGCATATTAGTTGTTATTAATATTATATTGTTAATATATTTCATTATATATTTTTGGTTAATATTTTGTTATAAATATTAAATTTTTTGTTACTTGTTATTGGGAAGCTAGGTTGATTTTCTTAATGACGACACAAAAAAACATAACTTATTTAAATAAATATGATTTAGTTTCAAGCCATTTAGTCAAAAACATGGTGAGAAAAATTGCACAAAAATACTACATACTTCTGTGTTTGGTCGTACTAATTGGACTAGTTTGTATGCAAAAAATTATTTGGGAATATTATATATTTTTTACCATTGTTTAATCGTATCTGACTTGGTGCAAATAGTTTTGCAAAAAAAATTGGATTTAGTGTAAACACTGACTGACAGACCTTTGTATTGACACACTTTTTGGATCCAGGACAGAGGGTTGACCTTCATCAGGGAGTATGGGATGCTGATTACGTGCATCATGTTCATGACACTCTGGGGAAACAGGAAGTGAGATATTAACACCCTGAATGTGGAACATATGATCTTATGTTTACTTTTTTTTTTTTTCAAAAGCATGACTTACAGTTAGGATGCCGTGCCACAAACCCACATCCTTTTTAAAGTCCAATACATTCACTATGATTTCAGCTGAAAGACAAAGAGAGAAGACAGATTTACTACATGATCGAGAAGGGAGATTTAAGGACAATGGACTGACCTAGAGGTATAATGCGGTGTGTGTGTGTGTGTGTGTTTTGGACTCACCCTCTGTGTATCCACAAGACTGCGTTAGGGCCTGGCAGTGTGTAAGAAGTGCGATCCGTGTCACCGTCACACCCAAAACACTCCCATCTTTACAGGTCTTATACTGGAAATCAACACAAGAGTGTCATAAATGTCAATCATTAACACAAATATCAACGCATCAAATCCCTTGGTTTGCATGAAGGTTAACGCACTACTGTAGGGATGCATGTCTAAATTACTGGCCATGTCCAGGGCATATTTAACCTTAAAATAAAAAAATAAAAATAAGAAATAATTATTTACATTTTTTAAATTATTAAATAGTTTGACATTTTCGCAACAATTTTCATTACCATAAAGCCTCCAGACATTTAACCTTTGAGGTTTTATTCTCATTAGATTAGATTGTCATTATACATTATTAAATTACTAAATTACAGTAGTACAATGTTTATTTTAATTAAAATCAGCAAATGTTAAGTATTTATATATAGTAGTATTTGTTGTACTCCCACAAATTAGTGGGAGTACAACAAATACTACTATATATAAATACTTAACAATTTAAGCAATGTAAATTTTATTTATATATATATATATTTTTTACTTTTAATAATAATATTTTTTTCATATTACCAATATAACAATTAGCTTTTTTTGCTTTCCAGTAATGGTAATATGGTGGAAAATATGTTTTACTTAATAATATTTATTTTTACTTTACTGTACTTTTTTCATACTCCATAATTACAGTAAAAAGAGCTCTTATGAGCTTTACAGTAATGAGAATGAGATCTGAGAGGAAAATGTGCATCATGTCATGATAAAAAATCAACAATGCCAATGGTCCTAAAAAAGGCTATATCTTCTTTAAATAAAAAAATAAAATTCTTATTTTTTTCTTTTGCTTTTAGTTGTTATATATTTTCTTTTGAACACGTTCTTCATACTGTACTGAAAAGGAGTACAGTAGAAAGGAAAGCAAACATCGGGCCAACACTAGACATCGGACACCCGGCCACTTTGCACAGACTCCCAGATTTCTGGGATATGGTGAAGAACATTGAGACAGCTCACTCAAAACTGGTTCAATAACATGAGACCAGCCCCACTCCATCAACCAGCATCTCCTACAAGAGTCCCGATTCACAATTAAACAAACATTAATCATTTATCATCCATTATCCAGTGACTCTCTAATGGAAGCAGCTGTGCCCGGCATGCTGATAGGAAATATTGATTTCTGGGGCTCGAGACATAGAATATCTACCAATCATATATCATAAAACAATTAAAGTGGCTGGTGGGGTGCAGCACATGGAAAACAAACCCATACTGATGGTTTCCATTTCAGGAGAATATTTGTATGAACGGTCAGTAAAATGATTTGAATAAACTGATATTTCCATAACGGTCATAATTCCATGGGTTAGCTCACCTCTATGTAGGCAGTGTCGTTATTTGCATCTTTGATGTGAGGGAACCAATCACGTGGCGGCTTGGACAGGTGTTTGGATTCTGTGACGAACCATAGCAGCTTTGGCCATCCTGATGAGTGGGCGGGACCAAAGAGAGAGAAAACATGAATATTCATACAATTCTATTAATATTCATGCAGCTTGATGATTCAACCATGACTATCATTATCATTATTAGTGGTGATCATCGTTCAAAAGAACGATAGTGCATGAGTGATTAGTGTGACAGGCTAAATGACTGTGCGTCGGGATGAGAGTAGTAAGTCCATCTTTTCTCCGTCTCAGGCTAAATGACTATCCTCTCGGGACTTCTTAATCATTACAACAATAACAGACTCATTACCTCTATGTTTTCTATTTATACCCTCTCTCGTCTTACTGCGGCCCAGACAGGGCTAAAAATGCTGACTGCTAGCAGTCTGGCTTAGATAACATCACACGCATGATACGGACCATCATGCTCTTGATTTTCGCTTGCCACCCCACACAGACTCTCACTATTCTAGTATATTTTAAAATGCAATTTATTCCTGTGATGAATTTGAAGAAACTGAAGAAATTGTTGAATAATTGTTTTCTTAGTGCACAAAAAGTATTGTCATAGCTTCATAAAATTAACGTTGAACCACTGATGTCACATGGACAATTTTTAATGATGCCCTTACTATATTTCTAGGCCTTGAACGTTTCAGTTGCGTTGCTGTCTATGGAGGGTCAGAAAGCTGTCGGATTTCATCAAAAATATCTTAGTTTGTGTTCCGAAGGTCTTACGGGTTTGGAACGACATGAGTAATTAATGACAGAATTTTCATTTTTGGGTGAACTAACCCTTTAAGCTGTGGAGTGTGGACTAGATTTTATTCTGAAGTCTGCCTACGTGACACTAGACATCACTTACATAAAGTTGTGTATGAACGGACTGACCTTTGAACTGTGGTATTTCGCCAGTGGGTCCTTTCGGAAGGCCTTTGTGGCAGGCGTCACTGGTCAGAGCTACAGTAACTCCACAACTGCCCAGGAGAAAGCCGATCTGTTGACTTCCTGCATCCTAATACACACACACACACACACACACACACACACACAGAAATAGGCTAAGACCAGCTAACATCCATCATCAGTACAGCAGCAAAATACACTGCAGGGGAGGTGACGGCCTACTTATTACAGACAGCACACTGAGGAATGATGTTTACCCGTAATACTGCGGTGTGCTTGAATATCTCTTTTATGTTGGATGGTCGAGTTTTAAAATCACCTCCACCTGACAAATGTCCATGTCACCTTTTTTTACATAGCAAAATATCAAAAAATACCTTGCAACAAAATGCACCATGGTTTTTGGACATGACCTTACAAAATGCACTACGATACCATGGTACAGGTTTGTTATCAGATACAAACACTATGGTAGTTTGAAATATACCATGGTCCATATATACTAAAGTTCAAAAACTTTGGTAAAACAGAGTTCCCTTACAAAAAAAACTTACCACAGCACTACTAAGTTTTTTTGTTAACGTAATACAGTACTATGGTATATATACAGTATCACGGTACCATGATATTATCAAGTTTTTGTACTGAAATGCATGTATGTACTTACTTGTAGGTAGGTACTTCATAATACATGTTTAAAAAACATTGTAAAACGATTGTACTCTTCAGTACTTTTTAATCAGTGTACCCTTACAAAAAAGTATTCAGATTTACCACAGTACAGTACCACAGTTTACCATTAAACATGCTTGAATGTTGTCATACTAAATTGCTTTTAAGAGTACAATTTAAGGGGTACAGTTTCATGCAACATGCAAAACACATCAAAAACATGGTAGTACCATGGTACTTTTTTGTAAGTGTGGTAGCATGGTAATACTATACCTCAAATACCATTCTAATCACTTAGAACAAAATACCATCATATTACCAAGTTTTCTGAAATACAATTTCAGGAGTATAATTTCAGTTCCTTGGTAAAGTACCATGGTGCTACCATGGTACATATCCAAAAAACATAGTAGTACCATGATATCTTGTAAATACCATTCAGTACTGCAATATATATCAAACTACCATGATATTACCATGTTTTGTGCACATGTAACATGGTACTGTCATGATATTTTACAAAGTACCTATAAAAACCAGGCAAATACTGCTGTATGTGAATATGGTAATCATTTAGTAATCAAAGTTATGGGTTCAAATCCCAGGGAATGCTTGAAATTGCATATTTTGAATGCATTGTAAGTGGCTCTATATAAAAGTAGAGGTCAAATACATAAAAACATAGATGTGAATCTACATCGATGTACCATGGTATTATCATTGGACACAATCACATGACCACGGTTCTTGCACAGTAGTCTTCTGTAAGACTAATGCTGTGCTATAAGTCAAAAATGCAGAAAAACACACAGCTGCTTTTGCACTGGACAGAAGTTTATTGGTTTCCGAAGTGCAATGCATGCAGAGGAAGCCAGAGAGTGTTCTGCCAGTTTCCAGGTCCTTTCCTGGAATTTCTGGATGGACAGGGGATCAGACTGACTCTTGCCAAAGCTGCTGTCCTCCTTTACTTCGACCACTAAAATTCAACATACGTATCTGAGGCAATACCACAGCCTCGAGGGGTCCACGCTAATACATTCACCCTGACATTCCAAAAAGATAACGGATCTCAAAAATAAACAGCAAACCGAAGAGAGCGAGACACTGCATTATTTACAAGGCCAAGTTTCCAGAAGGCCTTTGTAACAACTTTACCATTAAACATGAATAATAAATATATATTAATATTTTGCGCTGTACTGACTGTCAGGTTGACACTCGACAATGTGAGTCCATGCTGGGAAGAAGGATTGTGGGTAGGCGCCACAACTTGTTATGGTGTCAAAAATCGAGACGTGAAGGCTTGAAAACGTTGGTATATTTAGAGTCTCACCTTTCGGGTAAGTGGCACTTCGATGGGTACGGGCACCACCTCTGCCAGCAGGCAGCCGTAAAAGGCGACCATAAAGGCGGCGGGATCATTGTTGGGGAACACAAGAGCCACCTGCTCGTGAAATGATAAGAGAGGAAAGGTGTCAGACTTCAAACACGAGCGTATGCTAATCTGACAGGGACACGCTTTAAAACCGAGGCATGCGGCAGGAAACGTCACTCTGTCATTAAAGCAATGCTCTGGGTTCAAAACAAGTTATGCTCTATGTTCAGCATCTGCAGCATGCTGGCGATTACCACAATCATTTTGGCTCATCCCTCAGAATGTAAAAACAGACAAAATTGCATATACTGCATGGAAGGTGCAAAGCATTTAAATGTAGAAGCATGCAGCTTGAATGTGGTGTCATTTTGTTGAAGAAGTTTTGAGTTTTTAAAGTGATAGTACACCCAAAATGTAAATTCTGTCATCATTTAATCAGAATCATGTCATTCCAAACCAGTTTCGGTTACCATTGACTTCCATTGTATTTTTTGTTCAAACTATAGAAGTCAATGGGAACCGAAAATGTTTAGTAACCAACATTCTTCAAAATATCTTCTTTTGTCTTCCACAGAAGCACAAAAGTCAGATTTGGAATGACAAAATGAGTAAATAATGACAGAATTTTCATTTTTGGGTGGACTATAGCTTTAAGTTGTGAAGCTATCTAAAAATCATCCTTTTAGCGGTGTGAGATATCATTTTACACAATTAAAAATTAATACATGCCAATGTAAAAGTTACTTTTCATAAATAATCTTCTTAAAACTGATCAGTTTTAAAATTCAACTTGTTAATTTTGAAAAATTTGTATTTTTTAACACTCATTCCTTGCCTTACAGACTTCCATTCAGAGTGCATTACCAAATTATTCTCAGTGGTAATCGACAGCATGTAGAGGTTAACTAGTATTGATCATTTCTTTAATGAGGTGCTTTACTGAAGTGGTCTGGTTCTAAGAAGTTCTGTCATGCTCACCCTGTCTCCTGGTCGGACCATAGGTTCCTGCTTGGTGCCCAGTTTGTGGAGGATGTTGTACGCTACTTTGATGCTCCGAGACCAAAGCTTGCCTGTGGAAAAGGAAGTAGATGCTAAATAACCATATTTAAGGGGTCAGTTCACAAAAGTGCCCTGCAGTTATCAAATTTCATTGAGTCTCAGTGTATTCAAATATTCATTCATTCAAGTTCTTGAAAGACATCTTTTTTGCTCATCAAGGCAGAATTTATTTGTATACAGTAAAACAATAATATTGTGAAATATTATTACAATTCTTAAAATATCAAAACATTTCTATCTAACAGTTTTCTATTTTAATATATTTTAAAATGTAATTTATTCCTGTAATGGCAAAGCAGAAATTTCAGCAGTCTTTACTCCAGTCTTTAGTGCCACGTGATACTATGGTAATCAATATGCTGATGTGACACTCAAGAAACTTTTTTTATTATTATCAATATTGAAACCATTTGTGCTGCTTAATATTTTGCAGAAACTATGATAGATTTTCAAAAGAACTGATACATTCAAAAGAACACACATTACATTGTACCTTTATAAATAATATGCATCCTTGCTGAATAATAGTATTCATTACTTTCAAAAAAAAGAAAATTGTAAAACTGGCCGCAAACATTTTGAACAGTAGTGTAAGTTGCACCAAGTTTGACGTGAATATGAAACGCTATTGGCTGTTGCGTCACATAACCAGACAAGATCTTCCAGTTTGAATATGTGGAAGTACAAATGAGATTTAAGACAAGAGAGGAAGATTTTCGGTGAATAATTAATTCAGCTGCCTTTTGTTCCTCACACAAAGCTATCATATGACTTGCGAAGACTTTCAAACAGATATGAGTCGTATGGCACACTTTTTGCTGCAAACTTTTTCTACATTTTGAAAACTGTAAGCATGAAAACTGCAAGTAAGAAAAAGAAAAAAGCGAACAGATTCCATCAACTCAAAGGCAAGCAAAGGACAAACATGGATTGGGACAAAATGTCCAAATTACTTGAAGTTTAAGCATCTGGAAGAGTCACAGACAGGGCATTTCAGCAGTTTATCTCCTCTGTCCTGCTGAATTTTTGACCTGCCATTATCAGTATTTAACTCATGGCTATGAAACCCTATTGAAAGCAAAACGGTGCAGAGATAGCGATCTTGCTCCGCGCCTGCGTTCTGTGGAAAGTTAATTACTCTTTTGATTTGGGTGAGGTTTTTAACGAGCTGAGAAGGAGGGTGATAGTCCCTGGTGGGTTCTGGGGAGGGGTTTGTACGCCACACAAACAGCCATTGCCATTAATTTTCTGGCTCACACTGCAAACCGAGACAATGGAGGCTGTCTGTTGGTTGGGGCTTTAAGCGTCTTCATGAGTCTATACGTGTGTGTGTGTGTGTGTGTGTGTGTGTGTAAAGACGAAGAAATCATTAAGCTCAGGTGGCTTGATGATCATTTTCAGTTTTTAGAAAAAAGAAAATAGGGAATACCAATCCATTACAAACACACACACTGCAATCCCTTCCTCACACTCTCACCCGTGATGTGCTGCTGGCAGGATCCTCATTGAGTAAAATCAGCTGAGAGCCTCACACACACACATAGGCCTGTCACGATAACAACTTTTTGTTGTGCGATATATTGCCCCAGAAATAATTGCGATAAGCGATATTATTGTCATTTTAAAGACCATTTTATGCCACTGAATATATAATCATAATCTAACAGCATAATAATGCAAGAAGGCCTACACACTTCCAAATCAAAACAAACTTTTAATTTTTAAGAATATTTAGATAATGGAGATTAAGTATCAAAATATTAGATACCTTAAACCTGAATAAATAGTAAATATATATTTTTTAACAAAAAGTGCAAAGTAACAAGTAGAAAAAAAGAAAAATGCACAAAGAACTTGTATGGAGATTTTTTCCCTGACCTTCTTTTCTCTGTAAATTAAGGGTGCACACTATTGCTGAAAAACACAATCACTACTTATCAGTCAGATGTCCGTATGCACAAAGGCACAGATCCCTAAACAAGGCCATATCTGCAGATTAAACTTATTTTGTAGAATCATTTTTTAAATTTGAACTAGCACCTCATGACTACACGTTATGTACGAGAAGCTGCAAAAGACACAGGCGCAAGTGGACATGGTGACAACATGGTGACATTTTTTAAGTAAATATAATGTGCGATATATTGCGTCACCGAAAATTATTGAGGTCATGTACATATATTGCGCGATAAGTCGATATATTGATTATTGCGACAGGCCTACACACACACAACACAAAACAAGCCCTATAATGATCTCCCTCTCATGACTGAGCACAAATAAACAAGGAGACAAGGTTATTTCTGTTAGCATAAGATGAACACAAGTATATCAGTATATTCGGTGGCCCCAAAGATATTTGGACACTTTTGTCACTAGTGGTTCAACGGATCACAAATCTCACAGTTCGGATCACATTACGGTTTTTGACCCACGGATCGGATCATTTTTCGGATCAGCAAGAAAAGAAAAATATTTCAATTTATCTTGCTTTCCATTTATTACTTAAAGCGAAGTACTTCTTTGATACCACAGCAAATACTACTAGATTAACTAAGAAAGTTTAAACATGATTAAAGAGACACGAGAACAGCCAGTAAAAATAAGAACAAATACACAAATTACAAGTATAGATAAATACAACAGAATATGTTACAAATAAAATAAGGTTGGTAGTATTCAAATACAGAAATGTAATAATTAGGGAAAATAACACAGCATAGTGTTCACTGTATAAATTAAATATAGATTTTTATCACAGCTGTTTTGTTGTCTGATGATCATTAATGACAGCAGCAGTATTTATAGGCCGCTGTCCCTTTAAGACCTGATGCACGGATCCGATATAATGATACACATCACATCCAATTTCTTTCTCAGCTGTTTTCATTCACTTGAGACATAACTGACTGCGTTTACCTGAATGATTGTCGAGATGGGTATTTTGTCATAATTTTATGTGTATGTGTCTGTTCAGAGGATTCAAAAGAGGATTCAGTTCGGTGTTCGCGCACCGTCTGAAACGCGTGTGCGCGGCTGTGCGCGTAGAGAACAGCGCGCGAGTAACGAATCGAGTTCCCTTTCGCCTTTTCTCTCTGGAATTGTTTAAAATTCGCTTGCTTATGTAAATACGAACAAATGATAAACTTATACTCTATTATGGTTAAATTTTGCAATTAATCCGCGGATCACATGCGTGCCGAACCGTGGGGCTTGGTCCGTACGGATCACTATTTGTCACACTTTAAAACACCAACGCATTAATACAAAATATTTAAACAAGTGGCATCTGCAAACAAATGAAGCTTTTCTGTACCCAACTTCATTTTTAATTTGAAACTATCCTTTTTTTAAATGTTTGTGAAATTAAATAAAATATTTTTTTTAAAGTTCATGTATTAAGCAAGACTTTATAGTCTAAATAGTTGTTATCTTAATGCTAAACAATATTTTATATTATTTGAAATTGGATTACTGTCCTTTTGTGAAATTTTTAACTTGTAATGTGTTTGTGCTATTTCTTTTAAATAAACAGATGCTACATGGTTTGAAAAATAATTAAATTGTATTTTAGTTATGCTAAAATTTAATAATAAAACAAAATAAATTATAGTAATATAATAATAAAAAATAAGACATTCATAAATTATGCATGACTTAAGTGTCCAAATATTTTTTGGGGTCACTATATCAGACTACGTGGTCTGTTTTAATATTCTGAAGTAAAAGAGAGAAAATCTATTATTCTGATCCAGTATGGTTGTATGCGGATGTTGGTCATTGTATGTATGGCTGTAGTTGAATAAGGTTATTTTACCATAAGTAAGGACGTAGAGGGGTTTGCCGTTGGTGTCCATGGTGGTCAGGCAGGGCGCTTTGGGCGAGATGGTCCCCCAGCGTTGCAGTGCAGCTTCTAAAGATGGTGGCCAATTAGTGACCACTCCCAGTGGTTCCCCTCGAATGGCGACCATCTGAGAGCCCTCCGGCCGTGGCTGGTTGGGGTCGGGCTGCTGGACTGAAAACAGACGAGGCAAAACATGGTCATTCAGGGAGCCCAAAAAATTGTTGTTTTTGTTGAACTGGTTCGTTTCAATGATCCGTGAACTGTTGAATCACTGGTTCATTTGAATCATCACTCATCACTGCTGTTTTTGTAGTCGAGACATATTTAATTAAATGCTGACCACTTAGTTGATTCTATTCATTGATTGATTCAAGATCAGAAGAACCGATTCAAAAGAATGATTTGTTTGCAAATCAGGTATTGTGTATGTCTCTATTTGTTTGTTTATAAGAAAAGCTCAGAAAAGCTCCAAAAAACTATTATGCTGAGACAAACACTCACCTTCTAGGAGCTCTTCAAAATCATCAACAAAAAACTCTCGAAGCGGAGGTCGTCTGGGCTGCTTTAGTGTGTTCACAAGTTGCTGGATTTTAGCCGAAACACGACTGCTAACTGGGACGCCTAAGGAGGACACACATGTGTTAATGCACACAAACACACACAATCCTGGAAAAAAACAAATATTACCATTTGTACATGAATCAAATTTCCTGAATCTACCTGAACGAGCCTATAAACACACACACACATACACACACAAGGCTGTCTGGGTTTAAAGGACTGGCCATAAACAGATTAGATAGATGGCTTAATGTGCACAATGAAGATGATCAACTCCCCGCTGTTGTGTTTACTTATGTATCCAACACCTCAATTTTCATCTTACCCCAAACAAATCAATTTTAAAAACATTATTGATTAATGCCTCTGACAGATGCAGTCAAATGCGGCCTTCAGGGGCGTCCCCAAGAGATCAAATTAAAGAGTAATAATATAAGAGTGGGATCAATGCCCTCAATCACAGCTCCATAACAGAGGATCCATCAGAGCAGATTTCAGACTGTTTCTATCATCTCTAGGGCTTACATACAACTTACAACTACATCAACCATTATAACACATACATATATAAAGTGTCAGTAATTTGATAACATTCAAGCATTAAATATCAACTAGTGTTGTTTTTGTATTGTTTACATACTACTATAGAATTATTGAATTTGTGTTCATTTTTATATTTCAGTTAGTTTTTAATAATTTTGTTGTGTGCTTTTAAAATGCATACTGTAATTGTATTTTGATACGTAAAGCATTACACACTGTAATGATTTGCATATCATGAACTAACAATAAGCAATACTTTTGAAGCATTTATACCAGCTACCACCATTGTGTCCTTAACCCCAGGTTGCTGCAGGGGGACTTTATGCAAGTTGCTCTGTATAAAACCATCTGCCAAAATAAATAAAGTTAGGGTGGAATAGAAATGCTAGATGGGCTGTCAAAATGATTGAGGAAAAAGGTTCATGTAAATCTTTCAAAGCTCATTGTGATTTTTTAAATGAAAACGTCATTACTGTCTCTAAAACATCACTCCTTTTCTTTCACACACATTTCTCGTGCCCTCACCATCTCCGGTCTCCATGAGTTTGGCGTTGCCATATTTGGGTGTGGTCCGGGGTACGGTGGACACCTGTGGCCTCTCCACCTGAACGGGATGTTCGGAGGTGTAGGTGGTGACGTCCGGAGGGGCTGAGTGATTCTCTGGGTTTGGGAAGATAAGAAGGAATCAAAATGCAGAATAAGAAACTCCAGCTTAAGTGGTTTGGAGGAATGGGAAGCTGGTGTATAACTGGTCCAGATGGGTTATTCACTGTATCATATATATATTGACCAAAAAATGATCAACTTGAACCAGCAATAAACCAGTTAACTGATCTGTTGCAGCTGATGACCAACTTGGACCAGCTTTAAACCAGTTATCATGTTCCAGAAAATGTATGGCTGGTTCATCAAGTTGGTCATTGGCTAATCCACCAACTGTATATTATACAGTGAATAACCAGCTTGACCAGCCAATGACCAACTTGAACGCCCTATAAACCAACTGGTAATAACCAACTTGGACAAGCTTTAAACCAGCTATTATGTTCTAAAAATTTATAGCTGTTTCAAGTTGGTAATTGGCTGATCAATCTATATTAGACAGAGCATAACCAACTTGACCAACTAATGACCAACTTGAACCACCTATAAGCCAATCGGTAACTTGTTTGTTGCAGGCTGACCAATCTATATTATATAGAAAATAACCAGTCAATCTGAGTTGGCCATTGACCAGCCAATGACTAACTTGAAAACCTATAAGCAGCTAATGACCAACTTTAAACCAGCTATCATGTTCCAAAAAAAATTTGTCAATTGGTCATTGGCTCATAAATCTATATTATACAGTAAGTATCCAGCTTGACCTGCCATTGACTAAACTTGAACCACCTATAAACCAACTGGTAACTGGTCTGTTGCAGCTAATGACCAACATGGACCGGCTTTAAACCAGCTATCATATTCCAAAAATTTACATCTGGTTCACGTTTATCATTGGCTGATCAGTCTATTTTATACAGAGCATAACCAGCTTGACCAACCAATGACCAAATGGAACCGCCTATAAACCAACTGCTTTGTTGTTCTAACAGGATTTCAGTCCTACCTGGCTTTGATACAGAGCCCTGACACACTTGGCACATTGTTTACGACTAAAAGTAAGAGGGTTGGGGGCAGACAGGAAGTGATTTTGAGCAAATCATGCACATGTCTCAGAGAAAGAGACGGATGGAACGCAAGAGACACAGAGGAGAGCTTTTTCATCCTTTCCTTAATTACAGTCCCTTTTACTTCCACTCGGTGAGTCCGCTGGGCTTCTGTCTCGCCGATCACCCTCCCCTTCCGATCATAAATTCTCAGCTGTCTGCAGCCTCTTTCTCATTCCCCTCAGCTCACTTCTGAAATGTCTCTTTCACATTCAGTGCCCTTGGCCACCACATATTACCATTATGATATCCCTACAGAGTTTGTGCTGTCTAACGTTTGACTAAATAAAAGTCATTTACCTTTTTTGCACAATTTAAAACGGCAGATGTCAATGGATGTGCCTTTCACTAAAAGCTCATAAAAGTTTCCTTCCATTATATCCCATGCTCCAATCGAGCCATTCAGAGAGAAATAACCGTCCGTGTGTAATTTCGACACCGGGAATGAGGAGAATGCCAATGAGGCGGCACTATTCCTCCTCCACCATAAAACACCCAAAACGGCCCTAACAGAAACGTCCACTGTGATCAAGGACAACACAGTCAGAGGCTTTTAGCTACTTAGCTTTAGTTCAATGTTTTCAATGTAATAAAGTTTTATGCAGACCCTGAGTTGTATCTGACTGATATGATACATTAATATCATAACTAGACAGAGTGGTGTATTTTAGTGCTTTTCAATAGAGACTCACAGTAAATTTATAGCTCTATTTCTCCGTAAATCAGTTTGTTTCTGACTGACTTTATAAATAAATATATAAATATATAGTGTTATCATGTATAAATATAAACTGAAGTATTAGTCATATAACTGGGAGAGATAAGTCAAGCTGTCACTAGTGGCGACAGAATGAAAGTGAGTGAGCGAGATGCCTCCTGTCTGAGGAATTGCGCCAAGCACAGAAGGGGACTGTGATGGAGAACATGACTAAGGAAGGGCACAACCCCTGGGCTTGGCTTCCACCCACCATCAGCACTACTTCTACTCTCTCTCATCTCCTGAAGGACTGATGTGACTACCAGTGTAGCTTTTTTAATGAATCAAAAACATCAAATATTACTAGTGAAGTCTTATTCTTAAACAAAGGACTCTTATGAACTGAATCAAAACATACAGCATGAACAGTGTAGTCTAATTCCCAAACAAATGACTTCTATGTGTCAGTTGTTTTTAATTAATCAAAAACAAAAACTGAGATCAGTGTAGTATGAATCATGAACAACTGACTCTTAAAGGGATACTCCACCCCAAAATGAAAATTTTGTCATTAATCACTTACCCCCATGTCGTTCCAAACCCGTAAAAGCTTCGTTCGTCTTCGGAACACAATTTAAGATATTTTGGATGAAAACCGGGAGGCTTGTGACTGTCATTGACTGCCAAGTAACTTACACTGTCAAGGTCCAGAAAAGTATGAAAAGCATCGTCAGAATAGTCCATCTGCCATCAGTGGTTCAATCTGAATTTTATGAAGTGACGAGAATACTTTTTGTACTCGAAGATAACAAAAATAACGACTTTATTCAACAATTTGTCTCCTCTGTGTCTCTCTGCATCACCGTAGCGCCATTTTGGAGAATATCCACTGAACGCAAACAGCGTACGCTCTTCTGTGTCAGCCGCGACACAAGGATACATTTTCTACGTGTAGTTACGCTTTGATTTGAATGAAAACAGCTCATCCGTGTGGCGCGGCTGACACAGAAGAGCGTACGCTGCATGCGTTCAGTGGATATTCTCCAAAATGGCGCTACGGTGATGCAGAGAGACACAGAGGAGACGAATTGTTGAATAAAGTCATTATTTTTGTTTTCTTCGCGTACAAAAAGTATCCTCGTCGCTTTATAAAATTCAGATTGAACCACTGATGGCAGATGGACTATTCTGACAATGCTTTTACTTTTCTGGACCTTGACAGTGTAAGTTACTTGGCAGTCAATGTGACAGTCACAAGCCTCCCGGTTTTCATCCAAAATATCTTAAATTGTGTTCCGAAGACGAACGAAGCTTTTACGGGTTTGGAACGACATGGGAGTAAGTGATTAATGACAAAATTTTCATTTTGGGTTTGAGTATCCCTTTAAGAACTGGTTCTTTAAACAAATCAAAACGTCTAGAGAATTCAGAAACAAATTACTCTAAGGAGCTGGTTCTTTTTTGCGAATGAAAAACATACAGTGCAACGTGTGGCTCAATTCTCAAACAAATTAATCTTGTGAGCCTTTCTTTTTATCGAATCAAAAACAAACAGCACGACCCATGTATCCTGATTCAGGGACATAAGCTGGATGTTTTTAGTGAATCAAACACAAACAGTGTGACCAGTGCAGACTGATTCATGAACAAACAACTCTTGAATCAATAACATACATTATGACATGTGGAGCCCGATTCCTGAAACAAATGACTCTTCTTTTAAAGAACAGTTCAAAAAGACAAGTTACTAGTCTGAAACCTGTAAAAATATGTAAGGAAAATTATTAAAATATAACTAAACGAATTGGAATCTAATCAAAATTAAATCAAATTTCCATGAGAGCTTTGTGAATCTGAATCGAAATTGGGAAATCGATCTCCAGCTCTAATCTCCTGTCTCCTGACTCCCTCCCTGCCTTGTATTCCACCTCGTCTCCTGCTTCATCACTGGCCTCTCTGCCTCGTCTCCTGCCTCTACCATCAGTGATGAGTGTACGAGAAAACACCCAGCAGCTAGAGTGCTTACGTAACAGGCTGAAAATAACCCACATCCAAACTCTCTCCCTCTTTCACTCTCTCTCTCTTCACTCCACCCCCCTGCTCTTCAGTGACACGGACACTAATGTGCTGGAAAAGGAGTTTCCTCAAAGCCCAGAGGTGCTCGTAGGAGGACAAATAAAAATGACGTTTTGCATCACGTGAGGGAACCTGCTGGCAAATCTGCGTCACAGAGACAAGAAAACCCCAGACAAACACAACCCTTCTAGTCTGAGGGGATGGATAAGAACTATTACAGCCAATTTTCATTTGTCATTCTACTAAAATGTGAACAGTTTTGATTCAATTACTGTTCAAAACATAGCCTATAGATAGAGTATTGTAAATTACATGAGAAGTTTATCAAAATACCAATATACACTACAGTTTAAAAGTTTGGGGTCCGTGAATTGTTTTTATATTTTTGAAATATGTACACCAAGGCTGCATTTATTTGATCAAAAATACAGTAAAACAGTAATATTGTGAACAATTGCATTGTAAAATAACGTCTATTTGAATATAAAGTTGAATTTTTACATTTATTCCTGTGATGCAAAGCTGAATTTAATGAATTTACTGTCCCTTTTGATGAAATTAATGCATCCTTGTTAAATAAATGTATTACTTTCTTTAAAAATAAATAAATAAATAAATCTTACTGACCCCAAACCTTTAAATAGCAGTCAGTATTGTCCTGTTTCAATGTGAAAATAACTTCAACGGTTATACAATAGTTAAACAATAAACATTTCAAATGTCAATGCAATTTACAACATTTAAACAAATAATCATGCAAATTTAACAGATAAATACACAGATAGTGACAACACACTGAGAGTTAAAGCAATAGTGCACACAGAAAAGATAATTCTGCCATTTTTCACTCACCGTCATGTCATTCCACACCTGTACAATGTTCTTTCCACTATGGAAAAAGATTTTGCAGAATGTCTAAGCTGCTCTTTTTTATACAATAAAAGTGAATGGTGCCAACAAGTATGATTTTTTTTTATTGGAAAAATAACTTAATTTCAGTCTGTTACTCACATAAATGTATCATATGGCTTCAGAAGACTTGGAATATTGTATATGATTTGTACAGTTTACTTTTACGATGATTGTATGGCGCCCCTGGTCATCATAACTTTCATTCTATGGAAAAAAGCAGCATGAACATTCTTTAAAATTCATAATTTTGTCTTCCATGGAAGAAAGAAAGTCAGATTGGTTCAGAAAGACAAAGGATAAATGATGACAGAATTAAATTTTTTTAAGTGAACTATTCTTTAAAAAACACAAGGTCAGGAAAGAACAACAACGATAAGCACATAGAGACAAAGAATGGACATCTAAAAGCAGACTGAAAGCCTGAAAACAGCTTTTCACACTTTATAATTTAATAAAAAAAACATATATTTAGAAAAAACACAAGATACACAGTCACTACTCACAGATAGACCCAATCTCAAATACAACAGAACTGTTGTCAGAAAGTTTCTCTCACTTATTGGTACATACACAGCAGAATTGACGTTCAGACACATCAGGTCATAAAATTTACAGCACACGACTTCAAACACAAACACACCGAGGGGCCCATCGTCCCTCAGACTCCAGAGAGAACTACACGGAGGACACAGAGATGTTCTAGATGATCGGATGATTGGGGGAAGTGTGTGTGTGCATTGGGGGGCATATACTGACCCTCAGACTCCAAGGGCGGTGGCCAGAGAAGATCTGATCCAAACTCACAGGAGCGCCGCAGCGAGTTTCCATTCTCTGCTATGCCGAGCATAGTTTTCCTCTTCAACGAGAGGTGAGCGATCGGCCCTGGATGGGGAAGGGAGGAAGGGGGAGAACCAGAACCTTAGAGCTGTCCGCTTCCTCGCTGACCGCAGGTATGGATGGGGCAGGAGGAATGGGGGCTGATGAGCCGAGCATGGACAGTGCCATGTTCCCAACAGAGTCCCGAGGACTCTGGATATCTTGCATGGAAGGGGAAGGTGGGACGGAGGAGGTGGGAATGATTGAGCATTCCTAAAGGAGCACCCACACTGCCATGTTTCTCCTAACGGTATGAGACAAATATGGGACAAAAGCAACAACCTGGGAAGCACTTGCAGAACTTGTTCTTGGTCCAGTGAGTTTAAAAATGACCCAAAGATCCTTGCTGTGTTACTTAATATGCACTAACAATGTTCTGAGAGCTCCGAACACGACTGACTCTCTTGAGGTTGGTTGTCTGCTTTTAGATGGTACCACAACATTATCATGTGGGAGGACAAAAAGGAAGTGAGGGAAAGGATCGAAAGGCTCTTTTACACGGTAATCACGAGTTCCCAGTTTGTTGTTGCAGGCGGCACTGAAAGCTCGCTAAGACTGTATGTGTCATTGACCAATCAGAATATTTTATGTGTCATTATTCTCCAACCAATCAAACTTTGTTTAGTTTTTATGTTTTTTGTCGCTTTCAGAGTTGGTGTGTCTAAAATCGCTCCCTGCTGCCCACGCAACGTGAATGAGTAAAATGATGAGCGTTTTCAGACATAGCAAATGTCTGCCCACCAAACACATTTATTTCTATTCATGGTTAGCCTATTTTATGGAGAAACAAATGTCATTTTATTTTGTTATTTGGTTTCCTGCTGAACAAAAACAGCCTACATTGGTTTGCTGGTCTACAGCTGGTTTTTGGATGGGTTTTAGGCACTTTTCAGCTGGTAAAACTCGCTAAACCAGCTAAGACCACCTTGGCTAGTCTGGCAGACCAGGTAGATCAGATTAAAGACCAGTTCACACCAAGGACGATATCTGTAATGATAACTATAAATCTAAAGTTTTAATAATCATCCTAATTCTATGAGAATAGTGGAGTCCATGCCACAACTATAACGATAACGTCCTAGAGGAACAATATTGTTTAAATCACTTTCAGAATTATTTTTTTCTAGCTGATGAATGATAGTAACATTGACAGCCAATCAGAATCTAGACAACATTAAATAGCTTGAGCATTAAATCGGGAGACAAGATTCAAGGCGTGTTTAGGTGAGAACGCTAATATAGTTATATTTATAGTTTTCGTTCTTGGTGCGAATGGGCCTTAAAAAAGATTTTTAGCAGGACAGTGTAATTATCTACAACTTGGAAGCAACACAGAATATAATTTACAGTAATCGTTTCATTCTGAGATGTCGCTAGCATTGAGCTAAATCAGTAGCAGGCAACTTTTGCCAGCGTTTGTGAGTATGAAATAGCGCTTGTAAAATCGTAAAACATTGCGCCTATAGTGCACCGTGTAAAATGCCCTTAAGAAGAAACAAAATGGTGGAAGGAAAAGAGGATAGAAGAGGAAAGAAAGTCGATAGAGGAAAGGGAAACTGAGGTAGAATGATGAGGCAACCAAATCATGAGGGGAAATAAAAATGAACGAAGAGAGGTAACAGGACAGTGTGAAAGAGATGAGTTCCTTTCTTCAGACATTAAACTGCTCCACAGGGCACTCCTACATAACATCATAGCTCTATTAAAACACCCTAGCTCATCATTTAGCCACAGTCTACAACTTCAAGCCCTCTGGATACGTCTTACTTTCTATGGCCTCTGAGTGGAGGAGGGGAAAGTGGCAGTTAAACTCTTTCCTCTTCCTGCTGCGTTCTCTGTTTACATTTAAAATCAGCTGGATGGATAGATTTACCATCTGTGCAGCACTGGCTAGTCAGAACTACTTTAAACAGACAAAATGGGGAGATGTAACTGGCTCTGTGTTGAATTAATTGTTACCTCAGGGCCCAACAACAAGATATTGTTGCAGATATTTTCTGCTGGTGCGGTCAGACCAGAAGATCTGTACTTGCCCTGTCTGTATTTTATTATATATTATATTTAATTAAATATATTTACACTTTTTTATTACATGTTAAGTTTTCTTAACACAGCAAAAAAAAAAAAAAAAAAACCTTTTTGGGGGAAAAAGGAATTGATTAAATAATTTTGAAATTCTGGGAGGTG
>NW_015539882.1:172371-175564 GCF_001515605.1 Sinocyclocheilus anshuiensis
TAAGTTTTTTTAAAACACAAAAAAAAAAAAAAAAAACCTTATTGGGTGCAAAAGGAATTGATAGGGTCATTAAAAGATTTTAGCAATACATTTTTATTAGAATTATATAGAAATCATAGCAAAAATGTTGACATATTTTTAGCAGCAGGGTTTTATATGGGTCAGAAAGTAATGTATTTATATTTTTTATTAAATGTGAAATTTTATACAAAATTAAATTAAATAAATAAATATAAAATATAAGTTTTACATTTAAACAAAATACCTAAAAAAAATCTTATTTTTTAATTAAAATAAATAAGCTTTCCATTGATGTGGATGTCTTTTTTTTAAGTCTTTCCATGTGATGTCTTTTTTAAGTCTTTAAAGATTTAGAACAACACAAGGGTGAAATAAAGTCTTTTTAAAAAGTCTTTAAATATTTAGAACAACACAAGGGTGAATAAATAATCACTGGGCTTTTCTAGGCAAATTCTCCTTTTAAGAATGTAAAAAAGAGTCCATTTATTTTTGATTTCATGATGACTTTAAATGAACGATGATTTAGAATCAGGTGTGAAGCTCACCTGGGGGGGTGTAGGCATCCATAGAGGTCTGTACCACTAGAGATCGTCGTTTGGATGGCATGGGAACGGCCATCTTCCTCTCCTTAAAATATAAGTTTTACATTTAAACAAAATACCTAAAAAAAATCTTATTTTTTAATTATAATTTATAGTTTTTTTAGAAATGTATTTTTTATAATGATAAAAAATAATTAATGAATTAACAATTATTTATGTTTACATTTATATAATAACTTGGAGGTACAAATTATATCTCCATGACGGCTATAAATTCAACACACTTTTGCTGGAAAACAAATGCTTAAAGTGACATATGATTTAACTCATTATAACTGAAGCCGCTAAGACTACTGCAAATAATTTGCACAACTTTTGTGACACAAATCATCAGAATTCACAACAACATCTAAATTATTGTGACAGTTTCGTCATCTGGCCCAAAAACTGGTATTGGACCATCCTTACTGTTGAACCGTGCATCTATCAGAGTCTACAGACAAACGTTACTGATTACTTCCTCTTGAAAGACACAAGTTTAGAGGTGATTAGCAGAGAATCATGTTGATGATGGCTAGCGTGGTTCAACAACAGCACAGATATATGATAAGGAGCAAAAGAAGGTGCGGACAGCACACATAGGCGAGGGAGGCAGGGTTTAGAAGCATGGCAGGAAGTGTGGGAGTGACTGGCTGAGGGATAGATGTGGAGGCGGGGCTTGTTGAGGGGGCATTACCTGATTTCCCGACATGCGTTTGAGCCAGGACGTCAGCCAGGCGCCCGGCGGCTCCGCTGCCCCCACTCTGCGTCGAAGATGAGGAGGAGGAGGTGGTGGAACCCTGGTGGATGGCCCGGCTGATCCAGTGCTCCATGCTGATGCTGCCCTGGCTGGAGGTGGGGGTACCCTCACCCTGGCCGCCCTCCTCCTCCGAGCCGGACGAGGTGTCTGTCAGGGGGGGCAGAGAGGAGAGGGGGGAGAGGCCTAGTGAGAGTCACTCAGACCCACTCAACACAGCCCAGAAGGTGGACAAGTGTGATTAAAGTCAACATGAAAAGGGATTTGCAACCCATTGGACGGATTTCAGAATAAACTAGAAAATTCCACAAGAAAAAAAATGTAGAGTGGGATATAATTGTATCCATAAGCAATTGTTAGGGTCAAATAAATAAATACATTTAAATTATAAATAAATAAATAAATGTAATAATAATTAATATAATTTTTTTATATACATATTTTTAGCAGCAGAGTTTTGTCAGAAAGTAATATATTTATATTTTTTATAAAAAAATACAATTTACATAAAATACACAAATACATTAATGTACATTTAAGTTATTTTTAAATTATTGATAACTATCAAATGAAATAGTTTTAAATTATTTATAATTCATAATTATTCTTTTTTTTTTTTAGAATAATACAATTCATAATGATAATTATGTACAAATTAATAGTAATTATAATATATTCATAGACATTCATAAACAAGCTTTTTCTGGAAAATTATAGCTCACATTTCTTTATGATTTTTGATCCATTCTGATGCACTTCTATCACAAATCATTCTCACAATTTCCAATAAATGACTTCATTAGATCTTGAAAAGTGGGTGTTCAACAATGAAGCTTTTAAGAAAAGTTGTTTCTCATACAAAATTAGCCTAAAACAATGCCCAAATAGTTATTTTCCCTGCCTACCCAGCCTAGATGATGTCAGTCGAAATGGAAAGTTGTTCAGAAGTGGAGCAAAACATTGGACACCATTGACTTCCAGAGACAGACACGTTATTCCAAATTTCTTCTTTTGTGTTTTGCAGAAGTCTTTAAAGATTTAGAACAACATGAGGTTTTTTTTTTGGGCAAACTGTCCTTGTCCTTGATGTAAAAAGAGACCATTTATTTTCAATTTCATGTTGACTTTAAATGAATGATGATTTAGAATCAGGTGTGAAGCTCACCTGGGGGGGTGTAGGCATCCATAGAGGTCTGTACCACTAGAGAACGGCGTTTGGACGGCATGGGAACGGCCACCTTCCTCTCCTTGTGTTTGGCTAGTGCTGCCTGAACTGCTTCTGTGTGGACGTCTGAGGGAAAAAAATGAGAAATGAAATGAAGGGAATCTGTATTAACTAGCCGCTGACCTCCAAGCTGGTGTTTACAGTGACGTGGATGAGATGAGTCTCTCTGGCCGATGGTCGTGAGAGTGTGTGACGAGAGCCAAGCCACCACCTCCAGCCCTTCTGTGATATTGCATTACTGACTCATCTCAGTGTGTGTGTGTGTGTGTGTGTGTGTGTGTGTGTGTGTGAGAGAGAGATGACACCATGGCTGACTGTAGGTTGTACCCACGGCTGCACTCCTCACGCTGGCAGAGTCACGGCCTCTAATAATCCAAGCTGTTATTTGGACTGTCTAATGAGATACAGAACAACATATTCCATTCAGCCCAGAAGGTGGACAAGTGCGATTAAAGTCAACATGAAAGGGATTTGCAACCCTTTGGAGGGATTTCAGAATAAACTAGAAAATTCTTCAAGAAAATAATATGTAGTTGCATCCAAGAGAAATTGTTAGGGCCACGAAAAGAAAGGGGAAAAAATAACAATAATAAATGCAAATTTTTTTAT
>NW_015539882.1:175656-217623 GCF_001515605.1 Sinocyclocheilus anshuiensis
TCTCATCTCACTGTGTGTGTGTGTGTGTGTGTGTGTGTGTGTGTGTGAGAGAGAGATGACACCATGGCTGACTGTAGGTTGTACCCACGGCTGCACTCCTCACGCTGGCAGAGTCACGGCCTCTAATAATCCAAGCTGTTATTTGGACTGTCTAATGAGATACAGAACAACATATTCCATCAACACACTGACTGTGTTTACACGCCCATGAATAATCCGATACGATATTTGCTCATATTCTGATTTTCAAATGCAGTTAAAGGGAACTGATATATGGAAGCATATGGGTAGCAAAATTCATTTTGAAATGTAATATGCAAAATGACAATGCAATATGTAAAATGGCAATGTATTTCTGTATTTAAATGTACATTTTCCCATACATATGTGCAACATTTAGTGCAAAATGAAAATGAAAATTCAATTATATAATTTACATTTGCCATTTTCTACACTAGTTTTAATATGTAAATTTAAAACATATTTTAACACTTTATACATTGCCAAATTAAAATGAAATTGTATTACCCAAATTGAATAGATATGTTTAACATGTCCAAGCAAAATTATAATTTAAATGCCATTTTTCCTAAATGCATTTAGATTTACGGGTAAGAAACACTTGAGATTGCATTTTCATCGTGAAACCGCGTGATAATTGTCGCAAAATGCAGTGTGAATTTCAAAATGCATTCTGAGCCAAAAGGGTAGCAAAATGGTGATTTAAATGTCTTTTATTTTTCTTAAATGCATTGACACTTACACTTAAGACGTTTCAATTGCATTTTCATTATATAAACTTCTGAGTAGTTTATATAAGACGGAGTTTGACATAACCATATGGATTTGACTGGAGCTGATGATATTATTAGTTAATTTAAATTTTTTCCTCAACTGTGTGGCCTTGATGACATCACCAGAGGAGGAAAGTAGCTTCAGAGGCTGAGAATGTGCACAATAAGAGCAGGGACATTTATTAAGTACGTAAATATTACTGTAAATATGGTCCACTTTGATTCCACGTTGTCATTAAAGAAAGACAGTGGTTGAAGCCTGGTATGTGCTGTTCAGCATTACTAAAAAATACAAAAATAAATGTGTATTTATTGTTGGGAAACTTGCCTCAAATCTACCATAAATCATAAAACCTCATTCCGTAACGAAAAGCTCAAACGCTGTCTTTCATGACTACTGAATCCTCTTTTTTTAATCTTTCATCTTTCTATTTTGAATATGTGGCTGTCTAAAGGACATACAGAGACAGGACAGGGACAGATACAATTTTAATATGTACAGCTTATGGCAGATAAATCTCTCCCACGTACATATCATATATCAATATTTGTATATTTGCCCAGAGGGAGGAGGCCAGTGACATATTCAGGGATAAACAAATCCATAATCTGACATGCAAAAAAAAAAACACTGTTTTAAATTATTTATATACATATATATACTATATGTACATTACATTTTTTATGGATGAACCTGTTAAAATGTCATGCATTTATACCATTATCATTTCAAACAGAGTGTGTGTGTTTTTTATTTTAATATTAAAGAAAAATTATAATATGCAATAATATATGCTATAAATAGCTCAATTATCTGGATTTTGTTTTAAGGGTACATAAAGAAATTGATATTATGAGACCAGAATACTCACAGTGGAGATACATTTTACAGAATGAATCCCCTTGATCTGTTTTGTTACATTTTGCTCTTGTTTACTTGCTGTAGAACTATTATTGTGGTACAGGAATTCTGTGCAACTATATTTCCCATCATTCCAGTGTAAAGCCCAATTCACACCAAGAACGATAACTATAAAGATAACGATATTAGCATCCACACCAGCGAACGCAGGGCTCCAGACTAACACCAGTGGCGCCAGCGCCACTAATGGCGCTTTTCCACTGCGTGGTACGACTCGGCTTGGCACGGCTCAGTACAGTACAGCACGGAACGGCTCGGCTCGGTTTGCGTTTCCACTGCAGTTCAGTACCGCTTTAGAGTGGGTGGGATTATTCACGTGTCATTTATAGTTGCGCCGCCTCTACTGCTGAAAAACGTTTTCATTCTGCCTCGCCCCATCAAGCTTTTGCTATCAACGAGAGGAACATCTGTATTTCCTCAACAGACAGCGAAACAGCCACTTTTTGAAATTCTACAGATGGTGGCACCAGGAGCAGATTTGGTAGCGCTGACGGTGGTGTGCGGGAGTATTAAAATATAGATCATTTAATTATAAAATTACTATCGTTTTGCATTAATAAGTGCAGTTACTAATAATATTACATGTTCATTTCTTGTTTATTTTTCTTTTTTTATTGTTTATACAGATTTGACAGTAAATTACTAGCTTGAGTTAAGATGCATACAAAATGTACTTTTATTAACAGTAACAGGTGTAAAATCTCATTTTTATATAGAAAATGTATATATTCCACTCTTATTAAATGTACATTATGTCAATTTAAAATGTATAAATATTACTGTCTTCATTGTTTAGATTTTTAGAAGGCACATTAACTTCTTTCTCATTTACAATTCTATGTGTTTGCTGCATAAAAACATGAGTTGATATTTGCATTGATCAGACCATAAACAGCAAGAAAGGCTTATTGGAAATGCGATCTGATAAACGGTCCGCGCTGCGCAGCTGAAAAGTAGCACGGTTTAGTTTCGCTTTCATTCGTTTGCCGTTTGATGTTTCTCAAATGCAACAGAAATGGCAGCGCTTATGAGTTGGACAACGCGGTGGTCGCGCCAGTGCAACCTCTCATAAAAATTAGTCGCACCAGCAGAAAAAATAGTCGCAAAATTTGGTCACAGTCTGGAGCCCTGGAACGATATCGTCTGTTTATTCTAAGCGCATGTGCGGCTGCCGCTTTAAATTCTCGAGCTCGTTATAGCAGGATGAATTCTGATTGGCTGTCAATGTTTTTATCGTTCATCAGCTGGAAAAAATCATTCTGAAAATGATTCCAACGATATCGTTTCTCTGTGCCTTTATCGTTATAGCTGTGGTGTCGACTCTTCTATTCTTTAATATTGAGAAAAATTTTTAGAACTATATCTTTATTGTTATCTTTATAGTTATCGTCCTTGGTGTCGCGCCGCGTTTTGACTTGAAACGTGCAGCGCTCATATTTATTCCATGGCATCATTGCCTTTTGAAGTTTAATCCAGCCATATCGCGACTCTTGTCTTTCCGTCCCCAACTGTAAGACCTCTTTAACTTATAATTAAGACATTTCTTATACCATTTAACATATTTAAAACTTTTTATGGCCTTAAGTTTGATACAACTCACTTTAGCTTAAGAATCATGATGGATCACTCATTGCACTGCTGGAATAAACTCCCCGCTGACTCACCTGATCGGTAACGTTCATCACGGGTGCCGGAGGAGCGTCTACGGTGGTATCGTGAAGCGGAGGGCGCCATGGGCGGCCGGCGCTCGTGTGCCATGGACCCCTCCAGCCCTAAAGGACACAAAGAGAGCAAGAGAGAGACAATTACATGTCTCAGCCAGGGACTCATTTATTACATATCCACTTCATTGATCTCTTCCTGTAACACTCTCCCTCACAGATGGGCTAAGAGATACAGGTACACTGATTTGTTCTCATTTTAATCAGCGGTTTCTTCTTTCAATTTCTCATTGGCAACCTACTTTCTTGTCTCATTCTAAGTTCAGTGCAGCTTTTCTTTGTAACATATTGTCATCCTCTTTTTTGGATCTCTCACCCCTTCAGACCTAAATGTTTGTTGTTTTTTACAACAGCAGTAATTGAGCTGCACAATATATTAGTACTGACCAATAATAGAGGTTTTATTAATTATTGGAAAGAGAATTTTTTTTTTTCCAAATTTAAAAATGTTTTTTTTCTATGCCAATATATAAATATACTAAACAGTCATTTAATGTTTCTACATTATAATGTTTTATGATAGATTTCGCTTGGAGATGTAAAATTCCAAACAAAACAAAACACAAGCAAAACTATGGAAGCCCGTTTCTGCCACTGAATAAAAAATGTAAAAGGTAATTACGACTTTTTATCTCACAAGTCTGACTTTTTTTTCTCGCAATTGCAAGTTGACATTTCGCAATTCTGACTTTTTCTCAGAATTGTGAGATATAAACTCGCAATTTCGAGTTATAAAGCCAGAGTTGCGAGATAAAAATCACAGTTCTGACTTTTTCTCTCTGAATTGCATGACATAAACTCGCAATTCTGACTTTCTGAGAGTCGTAAAAAAAGTCAGAATTGCAAGAAATAAACTCGGAATTTAAAAAAACAAGTCAGAATTGGGAGATAAAGACTCGCAAATGCAAGTTTGTATCTTAAAAGTAAAACAAACAAAAATAAATACTAGCAAAACAAAAGAAAAGTAATCCAAAAAACAAAACACAAGCAATCCAGAAAACATACACTAAAAATAAGCAATCCAAAAAACCAAACAAAATAGATCATTTATAAACACTGACAAACATAACTATCTAGTTATTGAAGGATAATATCTTATTTTATCCAATTTAAACAGTATATTGTTTTTCATTGGCAACAAAAGTGCAAAACATTTAAGTTAACCTTTCTACTATTGTAATGTTTTGACACTTGATTTCATTTGGTTGGAAGTGTAAAATAAAATTAAAAAATAAAACAATGCAAAAATATGAAAAATAATTTAAACATTGGCAGTCCTATATAACTTTTTGTTAACAGATTCTGAAGAAAAATCTGTTTAATTCTGCAGAGCAGAGAATTTTCTGATTTTACGAATAACATTTTCAAATTCTGTGGAAATCTGTTGAGAGTTCTGTGAGTTTTGTGGCTGCCGGTTCCATGTGGGCCATATATAGACGATCCATATCTACCAATATGTCTATGCCAGTGCAGCCCTGATTGAGAAAAGATCAAATATTTAATTCCAGGCACACACAGCAGCGATTGGTCGGCTATGACTCATATCAATGGCTCTTGTGATGAGCCAGCTCTGTTCTCTTCTGTTGTTCTTTGTTGTCTTGGATTCAGAACGGAGAGCTTAGCACCACTCTGCTCCTCCTGGCAGATTTTAGGACACGTGAGACGGCCCAGGTTGCGCTCAGCGTTCCAGCCAAGAGCTCTGCGTGCAGGCCGGAGAAATCAATTTTGGCCCCATGCTGACATAGCCTAAGACACCAGCGGGAGGATTTATTCATTCAATAAGGCAGAAGGTGAGACAGCAGGTTAAGTCAGAATCATGCACCAGCTCATGCAGCGGAGGATGTGATGGTGCATTTCTGACTCACGTACTATGAACACACAGTCTTTCTCCTACTAAAAAGCCGAGGGTTAACAGTCACCGATCAATACTGATTGGGTTAACGTCTAAGTACGGCTGTCATTCAGTCGAAGGCAGCCACGGAGACAATCTCTCCTCTGTTCTGGTAACCGGATGCTCTTAAAAACTAGGAGACACACACACACACACACACACACACACACACACACACAATCACTGAGGGAGGTGTCACTGTGCCACGTTCCCTTGCTCCAGTACATAAAACAACTGATCCTTAAACGCAAGTTCATGCCTTTACCGGACTGTTAAATAACACCAGTTCCCGCAGGAATGAAGGCATCGCATTGAGTCTGGCGCATGCCGCTCTTCGCGCCACAGTCTACGATACATGCTTTGTGCCCGAGCATGATGTCATGTATATATTTTTTTCACTGGGAGCCAGACTGGGAACATGCGGGCTGCCTGTTGCTATGGCAACAGAAGCCATGCTAATCAACAATGCAGCCAGACACGCCGAGCACAAATCAGAGACCTTCAAAAGTTACATAAATTCTTACCAAACTATAAAAGCAGCACTAACTTTATTGGTAGGGCTGGGCGATACAGCTGAAAATATAATATCTTAATATTTTTTCAACCATTTGAAGACATACAACTTGATATTTATGCATTTGCCTTGAATATGCCTTCAAAAAGGTGACTTTAAAATATAAAAAGCAGTAACAAAGCTTGTTTTACACATGCACAAAATTTCTTTTAAAAAGCATGAAAATTGAAATTTTTATTTAGGCTATATGCACCATATTAAAATAATTCCAGAGAAAGGCAATATTTAAATATTTATCGATATATTTTACAAGTGTTTCATACATTTTTTTTGAGTGATTTAGTAAATGAATTATTGAATCCGACTTTTCGGTTCACTGAAAGCATTTGAATTCATGGAACACACTCATAGTTTCAAATCACAAAGCAAGAAGAGATTATGAAACTTGTCTAAACATATTGTCCTAAATACCTGTCTGGGAAAACTGTAAAAGAGAAGAAATCACCTCATCTAGAAAAAAGCACAGTTCTTCTTAAAATGTTCTTCGACACCAAGCAATTACTCTACCGAGCTCTTCATTTTAATGATGCCGGTGTGCTTTTAAAGACTGATGCCATCTGAAGTCGGAGACGCTTGATCAGCAGTGACTCTCTGCATTTTATCGATAGTCTAAATGTAAATGCAAAGTATTTACTTTAAGTGCACTTAAACGAGTGACCAGGGTGATCAACTGAGGAATCCCTTATTGAAAAGCAACACTGAACATTAGATTTTTTCCCCACTAATATTCATAAGAAGGGGTTGTTTCAGTTCAATGAAACGAGAGAAAAAAGTTCTAAGCACCTTTTATGAAGCTCTTGAGAAGAGCTTAGAGGAGCCTCTTAATTCTGGTGCCTACAGTCACTTATCAGCTCATTTTAAAGCAGCACTGAAGAAAAAGCGGGCAAATAGACTGATTAAGTCTGGAGCCAGCCTGGGTTATGGATGGCCTTGCTTTCCAAATAAGATTTTCACAGGAGTGAAGAGACCAAATAGAGCTGTTGGAGCTTCAGACTTTAAGGCTGCATTTAGACTGTCAACCAACTCTAATTTGTTAAACTCCATGTATAAGATGTTTATAAAATCAATTTTTATACATCTGATTTAGGCCACTTTTGAATGTTTCTAAATCAGATATCTGATCATCTAACCTACATCTAAACATTCATATTATAGGGTTAGGGATGAGAACAAACCTCTAAGTGCTACAAACATGAATGATACTTCAAATCATGCACATTCTCTAAGCTTCCTGCCTGTCAAATAATAAAATGGGCATTTAAATCCCATAAGCCTGCATAAAGGTGGATATATAGGTGTGCAACCTTATCATCCGCATAGTAATGCAGCCTAGGATGCCCTACAAAAGTCATTGCTCATTTAAATGAGAGAACGACTGTGAAATCCATCTGTTGAGATCTTAATGCCTAGAATATTAGCCCACAGGAAACAGATTCCCATTGCAGGTTTTTAGGATCTGTTTAAATGAGAGAACGGAAGGCAAACCCATCTGCTGTAGAAAAGCTGGTTCTGTCAGCTGTTTAAACCTGTGCAAATGGGTACAAATGCACTTTGTGACCCTTTAAATGTGAGGTGAGAGTTGGGGCTCTTACCTGGAGGGTGGGGCAGATACGCCCCGAGCAGTTTTGACCTCTTCTTCTCATATCCTTTCTGAGTGATGTCGCCTGCAAGAGAAAGGGAGCGTCAAAAATGTGCAAACAGCCTTTATAAACATAAAAAACTAATAAATCACAATCGGCTCTTTGCTTAAGCGAATTATAATTGTAGAATGACACCACACCTCCTGCTTTATTCAGGATATCCATTTTTGGTTTGGAAAACATTTCATATTTTTTCAGAAAATGGTTAGGTAAGGTGTTTTGGGCAGATCTTTGAGGAAACCATCCGCATGTGTGGGAGACGGAGAGCACATCCTGCAATGATTAATGTAACAAGGTTTTGTGACTTGTCACAAAGCATTAGGCAACTGGGCCGTCGCATTTGCGTGGAACTTAAGAAAAGATCTGGTGCATAACGAGAGCACGGCGGAGACTCGACAAGTGACAGAATAACTAAATGAAAGAGCTACGATAAATCAATAGTTCTGTTACAAAACCTAGCGAGCCGCCTCACTGTCTATTGCCTACATAGGCAGCTGCCTTTTAAGGTAGAATAATAAATTAAATTAATTTCTGACTTTTAACGCTGAACAGCACACACATAGCGCTGTTCATGAGCAGAACAAACGAATGATTCATCTCGCTAAGCTAACAATGTAAAACTTCTAAGCACTGAAATACACAACCACACAAATGTAAAACATGCCATTTTAATTATGATATTTTTTGGTACTTAATAAAATAAAAGCATCCATCTACTAAATATAACAGAAAATATGACCATTTCAATAATTATATTTAATTAATTTTGTTGATTCTTTCTGCCGCTGAATGAAACGTATCCATCCACCATACCTAAAGATAACATTAAATATGCTATTTTTAATTAATATACTGAATTATTTGTATTAATACTTTCTGCTACTGAATTAAATATATATTGCCATTCAACGTATGAAGTCTCTAATGCTCACCAAGGCTGCATTTATTTGATTAAAAATACAGTAAAAACAGTAATGTAAAATATTAGCACAATTTTAAAGAACTGTTGTTTTCTATTTAAATATATCTAAAAAATATAAGTTATTCCTGTGAAGCAAAACTGATTTTTCAGCAGCCATTACTCCAGTCTTTAGTGTCACATGATCCTTCAGAAATCATTCTAGTATGCTGCTCAAGAAACATTTCTCATCATATCAATGTTAAAAACGGTTGTGCTGAATATTTTTGTGTAAACCGTGAAACTTTTTGTCAGGATTCTTTGATGAAAGGAAAGTAAAAAAAAATACATTTATTTGAAATAAAAATCTTTTGTTACTTTGTAAATGTCTTTACCGTCACTTTTGATTAATTTAATGCTTGTTGAATTAAAGTACTAATTTTCATTCTGGGACTGCATTCTCAATACCTGCATTTCCATTACCCTTCCAATTGCGCAAATTGAAAATACGCCCAATCGAAACACGTCAATTTTGCAAAAACTCTCATATATCGCAAAAAATGTTTAAGCTCGCATGAGGTGGATTTTCAGTAAATTCAAAAAAGGAATATTTTGCAAAATTGCAATGGAAACTTGAAACTTTTTTTGGCATTTACAGGTCACCTGTCTTACATAACAATCACATGATCATTGTTTAATGTACTATAACCTCCCAGAAACACCTGATATGTGGTCGCTCTCAAGTATAATGGGCTTTCCTTGCCATTAAAGCTTGGATGGATAACCCCTTATTAACACTGCACATGTCTGCGGTGCATTACGGCTCCGACACGGCCACCGAAGCTGATCGCGGCCACCCAGTCAATCTTGTTAATCTTGTGGTCTTGCGAGACTCTCTGCATTTTATCGATAGTCTAAATGTAAATGCAAAGTATTTACTTTAAGTGCACTTAAACGAGTGACCAGGGTGATCAACTGAGGAATCCCTTATTGAAAAGCAACACTGAACATTAGATTTTTTCCCCACTAATATTCATAAGAAGGGGTTGTTTCAGTTCAATGAAACGAGAGAAAAAAGTTCTAAGCACCTTTTATGAAGCTCTTGAGAAGAGCTTAGAGGAGCCTCTTAATTCTGGTGCCTACAGTCACTTATCAGCTCATTTTAAAGCAGCACTGAAGAAAAAGCGGGCAAATAGACTGATTAAGTCTGGAGCCAGCCTGGGTTATGGATGGCCTTGCTTTCCAAATAAGATTTTCACAGGAGTGAAGAGACCAAATAGAGCTGTTGGAGCTTCAGACTTTAAGGCTGCATTTAGACTGTCAACCAACTCTAATTTGTTAAACTCCATGTATAAGATGTTTATAAAATCAATTTTTATACATCTGATTTAGGCCACTTTTGAATGTTTCTAAATCAGATATCTGATCATCTAACCTACATCTAAACATTCATATTATAGGGTTAGGGATGAGAACAAACCTCTAAGTGCTACAAACATGAATGATACTTCAAATCATGCACATTCTCTAAGCTTCCTGCCTGTCAAATAATAAAATGGGCATTTAAATCCCATAAGCCTGCATAAAGGTGGATATATAGGTGTGCAACCTTATCATCCGCATAGTAATGCAGCCTAGGATGCCCTACAGAAGTCATTGCTCATTTAAATGAGAGAACGACTGTGAAATCCATCTGTTGAGATCTTAATGCCTAGAATATTAGCCCACAGGAAACAGATTCCCATTGCAGGTTTTTAGGATCTGTTTAAATGAGAGAACGGAAGGCAAACCCATCTGCTGTAGAAAAGCTGGTTCTGTCAGCTGTTTAAACCTGTGCAAATGGGTACAAATGCACTTTGTGACCCTTTAAATGTGAGGTGAGAGTTGGGGCTCTTACCTGGAGGGTGGGGCAGATACGCCCCGAGCAGTTTTGACCTCTTCTTCTCATATCCTTTCTGAGTGATGTCGCCTGCAAGAGAAAGGGAGCGTCAAAAATGTGCAAACAGCCTTTATAAACATAAAAAACTAATAAATCACAATCGGCTCTTTGCTTAAGCGAATTATAATTGTAGAATGACACCACACCTCCTGCTTTATTCAGGATATCCATTTTTGGTTTGGAAAACATTTCATATTTTTTCAGAAAATGGTTAGGTAAGGTGTTTTGGGCAGATCTTTGAGGAAACCATCCGCATGTGTGGGAGACGGAGAGCACATCCTGCAATGATTAATGTAACAAGGTTTTGTGACTTGTCACAAAGCATTAGGCAACTGGGCCGTCGCATTTGCGTGGAACTTAAGAAAAGATCTGGTGCATAACGAGAGCACGGCGGAGACTCGACAAGTGACAGAATAACTAAATGAAAGAGCTACGATAAATCAATAGTTCTGTTACAAAACCTAGCGAGCCGCCTCACTGTCTATTGCCTACATAGGCAGCTGCCTTTTAAGGTAGAATAATAAATTAAATTAATTTCTGACTTTTAACGCTGAACAGCACACACATAGCGCTGTTCATGAGCAGAACAAACGAATGATTCATCTCGCTAAGCTAACAATGTAAAACTTCTAAGCACTGAAATACACAACCACACAAATGTAAAACATGCCATTTTAATTATGATATTTTTTGGTACTTAATAAAATAAAAGCATCCATCTACTAAATATAACAGAAAATATGACCATTTCAATAATTATATTTAATTAATTTTGTTGATTCTTTCTGCCGCTGAATGAAACGTATCCATCCACCATACCTAAAGATAACATTAAATATGCTATTTTTAATTAATATACTGAATTATTTGTATTAATACTTTCTGCTACTGAATTAAATATATATTGCCATTCAAACGTTTGGCTTCTGTTTGAAGTCTCTAATGCTCACCAAGGCTGCATTTATTTGATTAAAAATACAGTAAAAACAGTAATGTAAAATATTAGCACAATTTTAAAGAACTGTTGTTTTCTATTTAAATATATCTAAAAAATATAAGTTATTCCTGTGAAGCAAAACTGATTTTTCAGCAGCCATTACTCCAGTCTTTAGTGTCACATGATCCTTCAGAAATCATTCTAGTATGCTGCTCAAGAAACATTTCTCATCATATCAATGTTAAAAACGGTTGTGCTGAATATTTTTGTGTAAACCGTGAAACTTTTTGTCAGGATTCTTTGATGAAAGGAAAGTAAAAAAAAATACATTTATTTGAAATAAAAATCTTTTGTTACTTTGTAAATGTCTTTACCGTCACTTTTGATTAATTTAATGCTTGTTGAATTAAAGTACTAATTTTCATTCTGGGACTGCATTCTCAATACCTGCATTTCCATTACCCTTCCAATTGCGCAAATTGAAAATACGCCCAATCGAAACACGTCCATTTTGCAAAAACTCTCATATATCGCAAAAAATGTTTAAGCTCGCATGAGGTGGATTTTCAGTAAATTAAAAAAAGGAATATTTTGCAAAATTGCAATGGAAACTTGAAACTTTTTTTGGCATTTACAGGTCACCTGTCTTACATAACAATCACATGATCATTGTTTAATGTACTATAACCTCCCAGAAACACCTGATATGTGGTCGCTCTCAAGTATAATGGGCTTTCCTTGCCATTAAAGCTTGGATGGATAACCCCTTATTAACACTGCACATGTCTGCGGTGCATTACGGCTCCGACACGGCCACTTTAGTCAATGCTTGTGTTTATACCAGCTGCGCTGCGGCACGTAAAATGCATCCCAGAAGCGGCTCTCCATGCTGCTTTGCTAAAGATACAAGCCTATGTCTCCTTCAATTCAAAATAATGGGTAGTGCGGTGGCTGTGGCTATACGTAAAACTACCAACATCCGTCGCCATGACTTATCACGAGAGGAAAAAAATGACATTTTAGTCGCATAACATCGGTTAATAGAAAGGCTGTCATTTCGCGATTTTTTTATCATCATATGATAATATAAATTCGCAAAAGTTTTGCACAAATCTGTAATGGAAATGCACCTAATGAAGGATACATTCAATCCCATCTTTGAATAATAAGAAGGCCAAAACTTGGTATCTTAAAAGTCAACATCATGCTGCCTACCTTTTTGGTTGGCCTTTAGTAGATGATGCATTAAAATACAGTCTAGGTAGGCAGCACAGTATGTTTTGGAACAAAGCTAATCTCGTCCTCCTCACCCTTGATGCCAACATAATTATGTTCCTGCACACTGTATGCGCTATACTGCTGTGATCTAGTGAACATCTCCAGTTTAGATGCTTGGAAGGACAGGAAAAAGTGACAGTGAAGGCTGTTTTTCCCTAATGACCTCTTTAACGGCCCAATAAAAATGACTGGGAGGCTAAAGGCTTGATGAGGAGGAGGATGAAGGGGGCATTGGGATGAAAAAAAGCAGAAGACGAAAAGGAAAAGGTTTTTTTTTTAAACAGAGACTGGATGATTCATTTCCTCACACCCACTTGCCGCCAATCAAACTGCCTTATGTGGAGGTTTCTGCTTAGGAGATTCAGAGCGTTCAATGTCCTTATCTCGCTTACTTATTCTTTGCTCCGCACACACACTCTCTCTCTCTTGCCGTCTTATTCTCTCCTTGTCCTTCCCTCATAAATTTTGACACCTCTGCCTAAGTCTGTAACCATTAAAAGCAAGGAAAAACGCCAGTGCAGACGACTCCGCCGTGAAGAGAGTGAAAACGAGGCGGGCGGGAATGACAGGCGGCTACCGGACAGTCATCCTCCAGGTGTGCGACACGCCGCTGTTTAATCCGCTTGGGGTGTGACGTTGGCTACATTTCTCACATACTTGGCAGCTGCAAACTGAAAACATGTCGTACGAAACAAAGAGCAGCTGTCAGACTTGTTGCGTACACTGCCATTTCATATTTTCTGAAAAAATGGAACAGATGTACAAACAAAATCAAGATTTGTATGTAAGATAATATTTTGCTAATTAGTAGTGTTTTCTATAGCAATCATTATTATTGCTTATACCCACGGTTGAGCATTTGAACAAACCCCTAATATGAAGAATTTAACTTCGGTGCATAACTCACTTCACTTTGTTTAAGCTACAGAAAACTTGTGATGTTTTAGAGGAACTTTTAGTTCTTCTCCACGAGCAATTTGATCTGCTGAAAGAGTGGTATGTACTTCCATGTTTCTACTGACAGATTTATATGACATTGGACTCAAATTACTGGAAGTAGCCACGTGCTTCGTTTTCATTAGCAGAAATCTGGCAGGGTTTAAGATGTGCTAAATAATTAGGTTTTAAATGCACAAAAAGAAGTAAATGGAAAATTCTGTAAGACTTCTAATGTTCTTTAAAGAAGTCTCTTATGCTCATGAAAGCTGCATTTGTTTGATCAAAAATACAGTAAAAACTAATATTGTGAAATATTATTACAATTTAAAATAACAGTTTTCTATTTTAATATACTTTAAAATATCATTTATTCCTGTGGTGGAAAACCTGTATTTTCATTAGCTATTAGTCCAGTCTTCAGTGTCACATGATCCTTCAGAAATCATTCTAATATGCTGATTTATTGTTGTGCTGCTTAATATTTTTTTTGGAAACTGTGATACTTTTTCTGGATTCTTATGAAGCTTAAAAATATCAGCATTTATTCAAAATAAAACATTTTACTATCACTTTTTATTGATTTAACACATCCTTGCTAAATAAAAAAATGTTCTTTGAAAAAAAAAAACGCTGACCCCAAACTTTTGAGTGGTAGTGCATATTGTTACAAAAGATTTCTATTTTGAATAAATGCTGTTCATTTTAGCTTTTTTCCATCAGAGAATCCTGAAAAAGTATTCTAATGACCAGAGGCATCATGCCCATTCAAAGTGAGATTTCTGAGCCAAGTGGATTTTGAATGCAGCTTCCAAAAGACAAAAAATAGCAGAATAATATTTTTTATATTTGATACAATCACACCGGTGTGATTAGAGCTTTCAGTGCGTCATATCATCAGCTGCTAAATTCAAATCTGCATTCGCTGGCTGGCGCTGAGCCAGATACAGACACATTTTTAAGCACTGCGCATTATAACCAATCACACACAATTCTGTTGAGCTTACAAATGCAATGGCCAATCAGAGAAGTTCAGACGAGTCATCGCTGAAACGCGGTGTTTTGTTCACTTGCTCGCTGACTGAATACCTCTTTCTGACGAATTCTCTCGTCGTCAGAAACAACAAAGTGCAGATGTGTGTATGAATGTAAGTTAAGATATTCATTTCACAGTGTAAACAGCTTCAGTGATTTTACATTTACATTTACATTTAGTCATTTTGCAGACACTTTTATCCAAAGCGACTTACAATTGGGGGATACATAAAGCGATTCTTCTTAAAGAGGCAAACAGATACAGGAAGTGCTTGTAATACCAAGTTTCTAGACATTGTTCAAATAAGTACAAGCTAGAAAGAGAAGGAATAAATAAAGAGATCGATTTTTTTTTTTTTTATGATGATGATGAAGTCAAGTAGCTTCGAAAGAGATGAGTTTTCAGCTGTCGCTTTTAATGGGAGTTTTTGAGAGTGCCTGAACTCTGGCTAGACTGAATGAAAATGTTCTTTGATAATGTAAATGTTCCATGCTCTCTGTAAAATGAAAGTGTTATAATTAGTAATTTACAATATTGCTATTAAATTCACATTAAATACAAAGTCAGTCGTATTAAAAATATTTTATGGCATGACACCCATATCTGGTAAAATGTCAAGTTGTTATGTGTAGTTAATAGATTACACTGAATAAAAAATAAAAATAAAATAAATAGGAAACACAAGCCTATATCAGTTATACAGTGCTATTGTGCCCCCCCCGTGCCCCCTCAAAAATCATGAGTACATGACGCCCCTGCTAATGACATATTTACAATACTACTTCATTTTATAATACGAAAAAATAATACGCAAAATCATGGCCAGTATTCAGTATATTATCCAGCTCTATGTCAGACTTGTTCTTGATACTATAATTATTCTAGACTGAAATTGTGGATCCACCCTTCTGAAATTCCTTCAGAACAGACTCTGAGCTGAATGTAAAGCCCTATTCGCACGGGATTAGTATTATCTGGGGACCTTGTGTGATTTTGAAATTAACCCCCCACCTCTGAATTTCGTGTGGTGCATTCGCACGGGATAAGCGAAGCCTGTGATTTTACTCGAATTTACCGATTTATCTACCGGATACCCAGATGTCAAGGCTTTGAGAGTCCCGTTTATGGTCCACATGGATTTTTAAAAAATAAACTAATATAGTTTCGTGTGCTGTGTCGTTTACATTTTACCAGGTTAAAATAATATCTCAAGATTTGTGCTTGCTTTATTTGTAACACATTAACCTCAAAACCTTTTCAGCTTTTTCTTTCTACAAATTGTATGGTGTAGCGATATAACAGCACCCAAAATACTATCAAACACTCCAACGCAGCTCCATTCTTCGCGAAAGATGGATAAAACAGCACACAGGAAACAAAAACCTCGAAAAATGATATACGACCCGCCAAATGCAGGCCAAATTACAGAGATGCCGATTCACACGGGACTAATATTATCACAGGACCTCGGTGTTCGGCGAAATATGGTAGGTCTTTTGCGGGGGAATTTTTACTTTACAAATTACAGACATGGCCGATTCGCACGGGATTAAGATCACAGACAGCCTCCGCAATTATTACAAATGACTGGAGGTCACCAGGTAATACTAATCCCGTGCGAATAGGGCTTAAAACAGTCCTGTGCTGCAGGCCGGGCTCCAAGAGATCGATTACCCCACGTGTTTCTGCATGAGCTGACATCTGGATGTGACTACACTGAAAAAAAAAAGCCCTATATGATTCTCTTCTCAGCTGAAAAACACTGAGCTAGCCTATGCTAACAGGCAAACACATGTAACAAAATGGCTTCATTCCACTCAGTAAAAGTGCAACAACAATGCAATTCTTGGTTTTTCATGAGCGCACAATGTAATTACATGTTTCAGGTGGTGGAGCTTATGGCTCACAGACTACAGGAAACCATCCTTTTGCCTTTTCCACAACATAAATGTCTTAATAATGGGCTTGGGTGGAAAGAATCTGCCTCTATGGAAATCACAAACTCACAAGCAAAAATTCTCTTCTATTTATCTAAGAGGATTACGAATATTTACAAGTCCTTCGTAGACCTTTCTAGGGCCTAGAGGAGCACGAGCAGTACTCCGTCTCGTGTTATAGCGCACCACAAAAGCTCAAATAAATTCTGCATCGATTCGTGTAATACAACCCATCTTTAGCTTTAACAAACAGAAGGTGAGGAATATGATGTCACAGGGCTGTGTTCCAAAAAGACAGGGTATTGTGATGTCATTGGTTTCCTGTTTGGTGTGAGGCAGTATTCCACAGGGATCTAATCAGGCAGAGGGCCGAGGCGTCAGATGTGCTGTGATCACCTACTGTACCTGTGTTTGTGTTTTAGACTGTGTGAAGGGCAAAACGAGCAAAAGCAAATAAAACATCCCCTGAAAGTTTTTGGAAAGTTAAAAATGTATGAATGTTACTGCACTAGATAAGGAAATGTCAAAGCCAGTGGCATTTATTTTAAAGAAAGATAGCACACTTTTTAAGCAAAATGTTTCACATAAAGTTGTGATAAAAAGCGATTAATAGATTTATGGTTCAAATTTAAGACTGCTAGGACACCTGTGTGAACTTGAAGAACTGACTTCACACATTCAACAGTAATCATCACGAGACCAGCTGGTTAAAATTAACTGTAAAAATTACTCAGGAATTCGTTTTGAGAAAAGATGCCATTTAGAATTATATTTTGTTATATAATGCAATGAAATTGCACACATTTTTACATTTTGATCAAAGTAAGGATGCACTGATATTAAAATACTGGCTGATAATTATTTTTCACTTTATAAATTATTGTTATGGCGAATGACTAAAAAATGTCTATATTAAATGACTTTTTTTGTCTAAATAAATAAATTTTAAAAATCTACTGATTTAAATGTGACAAATTAATTTCAAGTGCATTATGAAAAATGGATATTCATTTTGATATTTGCTAATGATTACATTTAACAGTGTCATTAAAAAATAAAGTAAAAAAAATTAATGAGGGAAAAAAGTAAGTTGGGAAAATAAAATACGCATGTGCAAAAAATGTCAAATAAAATATGCAAAAAATGCATGTTTAAAAATGCTACAAATATTATGAAATATATTAATATATTACTAATATTATAATATTATAAATTTATTAAAAATGAATATATATATATATATATATATATATATTGTACAGTTCTGTGTAACTGCATAGACAAACCGCGCTGTCAGCAGGCATTTCATAATCTAGAAGACAAAAACATTATTAATAATTCTGATATAACATTCCAGTTGAGAAATGCAATAAAATACGATGTTTTGTTTGTTATTTTCTTATTGTTAATATTAGTGTTGTTGTTGTTTATGCTTTTTATAAATAAAATGTTTTTTTTTTATTGTTGTAGTATGAAGATTAATTTTAACATGAATGACTGCTAATTTTCAACACTTTAAAAAAAAAAAAGATGACTGAAAAGAGGGAAAAACAAAGTTAAGTATGTTCTTACTTCACTTAGTCATTTATTTACTTTATAACAGTAAATAAATATCGGTTCTGCATATCGGTTATCGGGCACATAAACATGCAAATAATTGGTATCGGTATCGGTTATAAAAAAATCAATATCGGTCGATCACTAGTCATTGGCCATATTATGTGTAATATATATTATATATATTATATATATTAATGCTGTCAAACGATAAATCGCATCCAAAATAAAAGTTTTTGTTTACATTATATATGTGAAATATTTGAAAATATTTACATGTATATATTTATATTAATATAATTTATATCATATATAAATATATTTCATATATAAACGTAACATATTTTTCTTAAATATATACATGCATGTAGAGTTGTAACGATATACCAGTATGACGGTTTATCACAGTTTGAACGTGCACGGTTATCATACCATAAACATTTGCATAACTACGGTTTTTATAAGAAAAAATTAATGAAAACAAATCTCACCTGCGCATATGCAACTTATTTCCGCTCGGCTGCTTCACTCTGCATTCACTTGGCTGCTTACACGTGCAGCGGAGAAAATGACAGAAACAGAGATAATATCTCATCTCCATCCCCGTCTAAAAAATAAAATCTGCAGTATGGGAATACTGATATAAAAAAAAAAAACGAAGGCGGGGTTGTCCTTGAGGACGGATCCAATTTGCAAAAAATTTGGACGCAAAGTGGCTGCAAAAGCAGGCAATACATCCAACATCTTCGCTCATATTCGCAGACACCATCCCTCCATGCAGATGAAGGTGTGTCGCATTAATAACAAGTTATAAGTTAAGGCTGTATGCTTTCCGTGAAGCAGAGGGAATCCCGGTGCAGTCGTGAACATGGAATTTACAGTATAAAGAGGATGTCATGTAAAACGCGCAATCTGATGGATGGATAAATCAAAAGTAGATATGATATGTGTCTGTGAATATTTATGCGCAAAGAGACTACTAAATAATCTGCTTGTTTCTGCATGTCTCTGAGTGGTGCAGTTTTATCTACTGCATACTGAAGTACACATACATATATGGTGTTTTCAGCATCTACATAAACAAGAACATCAGCAAAGCTGCTCAGAGAGAAAACGTAAATAAACATTTCCTAGTTTTATTTGAGAAAAACCATTGTCAAACCAAAAATAAAAAGGAGTTGTACATTTTCATTTGCTAACATTTTAAAACATGAATTAAAATGTTAAAGTGTGATATAGATATACATACGGTGTACAGCTTTATTTTTTTATTGTTTTTTTTTTGTTTGTTTGTTTGTTTTCAGAAGGGAGACTTCAATACTTTCATTAAAATGGTTTCATGTTTCTTGTAATAAAGGATTTGTTCACTCAAATAACTTGTTCTTGTTCTTTACCGGTCGTGCGTATGTGGGGGAAAAAAGCAGCACTGTTTTATCATGATCAATATTTTATTTAATTATGGCCATATAAAAAAATGTCTGTTAAATGACTGTTTTGTCTAAATAAATACATTTCAAAAAGTCAACTGATTTAAATGTGCCAAATTAATTTCAAGTGCATTATTGAATTTTTTTATTTTTTTATTTTTTTTATTTGCTAATGATTACATTTAACAGTGTCATTAAACAATAAAGTATAAGAAAAAGAGGAAAAATTAAGTGAGGAAAACAAAATATGCATGCAAAGAATGCATGTTTAAAAATGCTAAAATTATGAAACATTCATATCAAATTTTTTTTTAAAATGAAGATATATATTTATATATTAAATATTAAAACTTTATTTAAATTCATTATATCATGAAATTAAAAAAATAATATTTTTTTTTATTTTATTTTTTTTATGTGTACCCCTAACTGAAATTCAGACATTTTAAGTATCCAAACACATTTTTGTGGGCCACTGTACAATGCACCTCAGAGCAAAAACAAATTTTTTAAAACACATCACCCCCAAACTCCTTGACCCTCCCAAATGACATCACTCTTTATATTTACACACCAACTGCCTGGTTCACCCACATCCATCCCACAGTGCACGTCAAAAAGTAACAATGAGCTATGTGTTTTACCCACGAACAGCTGAACACGAATCAAATTACTAAACAAAAGGGTGCGTCTGAAGGGCTAACTGCTATTTGTCTGATGTGGAAACAACGCAGTCAACATGTTTGTCTTTGCCTGTATATCCTCATGGGAGGAGGGATATCAGAAAACTGCTGAGCCATGGTCTCTCCAGTGCCCTGGTAATGAACCTCCCAATCAATGAGAGTTTCACTCAACTGACTCAAACCTCTCAAATAAAAGAAAAACGCACAGAAATTTCACTTGTGGGAATGAAGGCCGATCGAATCTTTGAAACTCCTGCAAGGCCAGGTATTTGTGACATGTAATTCTGAGGCGGAGAAGGTACATTAGTGCTCAGCCTTTCTCGATGAATAAATCATTCTTAAATTGAAATATGTCGTTCCCTAGAGGAAATACTCTTCCCTTGACCCCTTTGTAGAAGCTCAGCGATAAGGCCGCAAGCGAGAGAGAGAGGTGTCGATATCAACAAGCGCTGCAAACATTAAAAAAAAGATAACAGGAAGCGCAGCACATTGACAGGAAAGGCCAATGTGGACGGTTTCAGTTGTGATAGACCTTATCTGATCAGATACATCGGTACTGTTTTTCCCAACAGAAACATCCAGAAGACACAACATAAAAATACAGGCTGAGAGACTGTCGAAAAGCAGGTTTTCTTATTGTATTAAGGGGAATTGGCTCATATTACCATGTTTATTCAGGTATAATTTTCACAACGATAAACGCATCACTCCTTGAGGTGATGGAACACTTGTTGTCATGGGAGAACAGGTAACTATGGTTACTGTTGGAGAAAGCAAGAGTCAGCAAACAACCGAGTGATAATTCTCCATTAGTCTCACAGATTATTGAATCCACTGAGGCCTTAGCCAAAGCTCATGCAAGACTTGTTTTCCCAGAACACGTCTTCATACCATCTAAATGTTAACGGAGGAAATTGAAACAGCATGATTTCATGCAGCAGTTCAGTGGAGCAGGAGCCTGATACTCTGATATTCATTATATAGAGCGGGCCAGGTTGTTGTTTAACTTTATAATTTCCTTGTACTGTGACAAGATTGAACATTTGTCTAAATTAGATTAAAATCTCATTTGCTAACACTACACGCAGTAGTGGAGATGGTGGTGCTCATTTGGGTGACAAAGGTTTGAATCTAACCTGTGTGCACATCAGTGGAAAGGGAAGAGCAGGTCATTATATTGCGATTAAAGTAGAGATGCGCTATAGTGTCCACTGATAATGTATTATCTGTGTACAGACCACCAATAAATGGAAAATACAAAAATTCTATACTATCTTGTCTAAATAAATTAAAAAATAATATACTACAAACTAAAAATCAACCAGTATATGTACACATACAATATAAACTTTTAAAATGTTTACATTTACAAATTGTATATATACATACTATGCTACATACTGTCAGACTCTGTTCCATGTTTTGTGTGTTTTGCTCCCCATGTGTTTCCATGCCCTTATTTGGTTTTCATGTTCCTGTCCTCATAGTTCATTAGTTTCTCCCTGTGTCTCATTATTAGTTATCCTCCTCACCTGTCTGCCCCTCGTTATCTGCCCTATTTGAGTTCTAGCCCGTTCTGTTCTCCCTTGTCCGGAATTGTATATGTCTACCCTTGCTACGTGTGTTTTCCTGGTTCCCTGGATATGATTAAAGTTTATATGTTTGAATTCAACTCTGCGTCTCCTCGTTCCTTGCTCCGTGCTCCTCACAGCAGCGAACCATGACACATACCACATAATTTACATTAAATAACTGAATTAAATATATATATTAAAAAAATGTAATTATTATTAGCCAATAAACAATATAATGGTTTAACAACACAATATAACAATATAATGCTTTTTATATATAAAAAAGGTAATTGCGACTTTTGATCTCTCAATTCACACTTTTTTCTTGATATTCTGAGAAAAAAAAGATTAATATGAAAGTCCATTAATACAGATTAATATGGAAGTAAATTTCTGCCAAAAAAAGGTAATTGCAACTTTTGATCTCTCAATTCACACTTTTTTCTTGATATTCTGAGAAACAAAATATCAGAATTGCAAGATATAAACTCAGAATTCTGACTTTCTTTATCACAGTTCTGAGTTTATACCTCTTCATTTCTGAGTTTATGTCTCGCAATAGAAGTCCATTTATACAGATTAATATGGAAGTCCATTTCTGCCAAAAAAAGGTAATTGCGACTTTTGATCTTTCAATTCAGACTTTTTTGTTGATATTCTGAGAAAAAAGTCAGAATTGCAAGATATAAACTATAGATATAAATTCTGACTTTTTAAATCACAGTTCCAAGTTTATATCTCGCAATTCTGACTTTTTTGTCCAAATTCTGAATGTACAACTTGCAATTCTGTTTTACATCCACCACAGTTAGAAGTTAGAATTGTGAGATTTAAAAAAACTGTGAGATAAAAAGACAGCTTTGAAATGACTTTTTTTTCTCTTTTTTTATTCCATTAAGGATACAAGCTTACATAGATTAAATGTTGCAAAAATATATACATATATTTTTTACATAATGTATCAGACCAGAAGCATGCATTAATAATACATTTAAATAAGGTTAATTTTATTTTTCATGACTTGAAGTTCCTATGCATATGGAACAAGTGCTATCATCACCACATCAATGACCTGAAGAGAACTCTTAATCACTGAGAGTGAATACTATCCGGACAGAGATGGACACCCTTTTATCCACTCGACTAATAAAGACACAGTGCTTCATTTATCCTGCTGCCGGACAACCTGATGCTCTGTTGAGTGATTTGCTGGCTTTGGAATGGAGGCAGAAGAAATAACAATCAGTCCCAGCGCACTGTTGGAGCTCTAAACACAGATGTGGCAGGGAAAAAAGACCAATAGACTTACAACGTCCCACATGCCAGACTCTTTCAACTGCACTCCTAAAGGTACCGTATGTGAAAATTAAAAATGAAATAACAGATCAGTGGGAGTAAGTGGGTCCAATTCAATTAACCAACACCCCAAAATCCACTGATTTTCAAAAACCCTCATATTTATGCACTACAAAAGCTGGAGATTTGCATATTACACTTAAGATACTTTAAAAAGAAGTGATTTTGGATGGAGCCGCTAGCCGTTTGTGGGTCAATAAACTGGTCTGGCTCTGTGTAAAGCCCTTTTAAATCTGGGTCCACTGAGTCACTCTACTACAGAATAAATCCACAGCCTAAAGCTCTTACTCTACATACTGTACCATTCAGCTCAGTATCAGAGCTTAACACTCAGCTCAGGGTCAAAGAGAAGTACCTAACTTAGAATCAGACTCTAATAATCAACTCAGAGTAAGGCTGGAGTATTCAAATAAGAGGTAGTCTGCAACAATCAAACCAGAGCCAAGATAGAATTCTGAAGTCAGACTGTAATAATCAACTCTATATTATTAATGAACCAAGCTGTAATGATTAGATCAAACTCATACTGGCATAAATCAATTCAGAGTCAGATTAAAGATGCACTGATATTAAAATTCTAGCCAATGTTGATAATTATTTTAATTTCAAGGTCAATACCACATAAACAGTAGATTGTATACATTAAATTGTGATACATTAAATTAATGATCAGTGACCGTAAAGACATTTATAATGTCACAAATGATTTCTATTCCAAATAAATCCTGTTCTTTTGAACTTTATATTCAATCAGCAAATCAGAATATTAGAATGATTTCTGAAGGATCATTTTACATTTTAAGATATATTAATATAGAAAACAATTTTGATTTTGATATTCCCAAACTACATTTTTATATAATTAAAAAAGTGAAATTCTATCAATTATATTAAGAGTATTACATTACAGTAATAATATTTGACAGTATTACTGTTTTTACTGTACTTTTGATTAAATAAATGATGAGATTTTGAAAGACTTTCCAGAAACATTAAAAAATACTTAGCAACACCAGACTTTTTAATGGTAGTATATATCCACATTTTAAATATTTGTAAACATATATTGAAAAATCTACCATTTATATATTAAATTAAATGCTAGTTACATACTTTTGTTTAAATACAGCAAATAAACAGCAATTTTAGGCATTTTGCATTTAGGCATCACAACATCCTCTAAAAATGTGATCATTTTTTTATAATTTAATAACATTTTTAGAACTTTTAAATATTCAATAATGATAAACATAAAAAAATCTCTAATACTGGCAGATAACCAATGTGGCACAAATAAACTGTGCATCCACAAATCTGTAATGATCAAATCTGACACATTCACAAATCTGTAATAATCAACTAAGGATCATCAAACTATAATGATCAGTACAGGTTTGCATCTCTCATCAGTGAAAAGAAGCAGTGCTGAAATATTGCCACCTGTTTTTTAGCATCTGTCTGTGACAGCGTGGGAAGGAAGGAGAGCGACTGCCATCTCGATGTGCTCGACCTTGCACAAGAACCTTCTCTCATCGAATAGACAGGACATGATCCCAGCTAGCCGTTCTGCGTATTTTATGCTTGCCCCCTGGGCTCAACAAGGCTGTCGATGAGAACACGAGACCCCTGTGGACCCGAATATACACACACCAAAGAGAGGTGTAACAGAAACGTGCAGCTTCAACCGAGAGTGTCACACTAACTGTCAGCAGCTGTCACTCTCCTTTGGTTTCGCATGTACTTTTGATTGATTGTGAATGAGTGAATTCAATAAACAACAAGTGGGGATGAATATTAACATTTAAATACATGGCATGTGCAAAAAACATGCCACACTGATTTTATTTAGTCGGTTTTGACTTCACAAGCAATGTTTTAAATGGCTCTTTCAACGCTGTTGTGCACAGGTGAGTTTCCAGAACTGGTTCTAAGGAAAAACCTCTTCCTCTCAGTAAATATTCTGGCTTTTTTCCAGGAGATGGGGGTCACGCCTGACGCTCATTTGCATTTAGATTAGCTGGTTAAAATGAAAGACTCCCTACGGTGGGCCTTTCCAAAATCACTTTTATTCTGAGGAGAATCCTGACCAACCATGTCAATGGCTGCCGCATCGATCAGATGACAGGAATAACTCTGAAGTAAATCGATCCAAATCCTGTTCAGTGTGGTGAATTACACAGGCAGCTGTGGCCACAGAACAGATGAAAGTTCAGAGAAACTATAAACCCCTGCTATGATATCACGTTTGACAATATCAGTATTCAAATGACTTGAAAAGTCCTCATCAGCTGAGCCGAATGAGGTCTCTCCATATGATCTCAAACTGCAACACAAAATAAACTGATTTAAAGATGTGTCAACAGTGTGATTAAAAGCAATGGCAAAAAATAAAAACTGCTTTCCAAACAGTCTTTTCTGTCTGCCAGTGGTTGTAGTTGAATGTACCTGGTCAAGTCTTTTCAGTTGTGCAATTATGATAAATGGGGACTGGAGTGATGCTTCAAAAATGATGCAAAAGCATTATTAAAGTATCGTGAAAGTGGTATGTATAACTTGTGTGAGAAACAGTTTGAAATGATTCACTAACAATCTGCCTGAGTTGTTCATGATAGGTCATAGAAGTAGTAAACGTGTCATTTTTCAGAGTCAGATATTTTCAATGAATCAGCTGATTGAGTTCAATTCACAAAAACTGTCTAAATGATTACTTCACAATTCATACTGATCTGGTTCTGATTCAACTCTATGACTCAATTGGTTGCAGCGATTTTCGAGTTGGCACACCAACTGGTGTGGAAGACTATTGATGAATAACAACTTCATTATTTAGAAACAGAATCAGGGAGTTGAATTTAAGAACAGAGATTTGTGGATGAATTATTCAGACAAATTTTGTGAATGGACTCAATTGATTTACTGAAAAAAATCTTATTCAAAAGAACAAATCATACATTGCTACATCTCTAACAGGCAAGCAAGCAGATTTTCAATAAATAATTATTTAAATTTCTCAATTTCATCTGTTTCTCACACCATTTTTTTATTACTATTATTATTAAAACACATTCCAAGGAGTCAGGACAGTTAAATATTTGCCAGTAAATATTTTAATCCAATACAGCAAATTGCCTACAAATGGCAGATATTACATTTACTATTACTATTTTGTAGAAATTAAATAAAAATGGAACAAAAAGTAAAATCAATAGTTTTAAAATGATACAAGGGACATTAGACAACATTATAGCTAATTTAAAATTTCTTGTAATTGCTTGGACAAAATCCACTAATTAGATTTTTTTTAAATACTTTTGAATACTAAATCATACAGGTTTAGAACAACATGAGTGAATAACGACAGAAGTGAATAAATAATGACAGAATTGGACGGCAGAAAGTATTACATCTAAAAAAAATTACACAGATTATCTTAAAGTAAAAAATGCTGCCTGTATAATGCACAAAGTTTTCATAGCAGCATATAGTGGAGACAGACTGTCTAGCAGTATGTGTTCATGTGCTTTTGCACTGGAACCCGCAGTCAACAGCTTGCATGGATCTATCACAGCACAGAGGTAATCACACTGAGTGCATTCACAAATCACATCATGCCATTATTTGAGGTCTTCGTTTAGAATTCCATCTCTGTGTCTCTTTTTGCAAATGCTCCGACGTAAATCAGCAGGCCTACAAACAGAAGCTTTTAAGGAGGTGGTTCTATTCTGGACATATCGCCGTGACACATAATCAATTAGAAAAGAACTGCAAACACTTTGGGGATTCCGTCCCACCCCCTCTCTCCCCATCGCAGGTCAGTGAGTGGTCCGTTGGCACAGAGAACCCATGTGCTTTTAGCCGGGCCTTTATAAACCAGACTCCCTGAATGCCATAGTGTGCTGTATTCTATTCAATCAAATGAAAATGCATTACCGAGAAGATTAATTCACTCCAGCCTTTGCGTTTGTCAAACTCACGGGAACAACTTTAAGAGCTCAATCTTCTTTTCAGTCGAGGGAAATAAATAAATAAATGTTAGACTTAAGCAGTCTGTTAGGAGGACTATGCTTGACAGGGGCAACAATTGTAGTCACCATTAGGAGTCTAATAAAACCATTAATGTCAATTTTGCTGCGTTATAGATCAGCAGAGCAGGCAGTGGATTCAGACGGGAGTTAAAGATCGCAGGACAAGACCAAATAAGACCACGTCTGGTTATCGGCAGGTCTGTCATGATGCATTAGGAGAGGTAACCTTCTTTCAAACCTCATTACAATGTGAAAATGATCATAAAAAATGGCATTCAGCTTGAGAGCTCATTGTTGCTTCTCAGTAAGATCTGAAATGAACTTTCACACATTTAATAAAAACTAAAGATCAAGCTCAATCAAAAATAAATTGGATTTTGAATAATTCTTCATGCATAATCATTTACAGCTTCTGCCAAGGAATAAAAAAAATTATTTATATCACAATTCAGACTTTGTTTCTCAGAATTCTGAGATATAAACTAAGAAAAACAAATGTTAACTTGCAATTTCAAGATATAGCCTAAACACTTCTAAGAAGCAGTTCTATCGTGAGTCAGAATCGCGAGATATAAACACATTTGCGATATTTTAACTGAGTTTACATAATCGCAAAGTTCGCATTCAAAGAAAAAAGTCTGAATTGTAAGGAAAAAAAATCAGAATTGCAAGGAAAATGTCACAATTACCCTTTTTAAGTAGTAATTACCAAAGTGGTTTTGGACTCCACTGACTTTCATTTTATGGACAAAACCATTATTGAGAAAATCTCATCACCATAATTTTTTTGTAGTGAACTATCCCTTTAAGCCAAAGTTTAAAATATGAATTGCTAATAAATCATAATTCAGGTCTTTAAAGAGAAACATGCAGACCAGAGCAGCCAGGACAAAACAGAAGTTGGCTTTTGTTTTCTAGAAGGACGTGGCTTTCAAAAGATGTTCTAGTGATGTAACCTCAGAGACAGCAGGTGAATGTGTCGTGTTGTTTTATGAATTACAGATATAACAATAAAATGTCTATTTACACTCAGCAGACTGAGCCATAATAGAGTCTGACACGCCAGACCCCGCTCCTCACCAAACCAGTGAGTTCAAACCCCCATTTGGATAAAAGTCAACATTCATTTTATTCCTGCCAACGCTCTTTGTCACCAAACAAATGACTCCAAGAGTACAACAGAGCTCTAATGGGTGAGAGGGAACATCAGGCGAGGATATTTCTGTCAGTATGAAGGGTCTGCGAGGTGAGAGCTAATCAAAGACAGAAAAATAATAATATGACAAGCCGGACCATTATGAGAGCCAGGGATGAGGAATAGGTCAGGCATTCGCTCGCGGCAGGATGGGAATCACAGTGATAAGTGGACGCAATTGGCCCATTCTTCAACTACCGGCTCTTTGGACCTCTGGACTTTTTGAAATTAAACCCTAAAACACTTTTATTTAGTTTGGCTGCAAACAAGGTCAGTAAATATACAATGTATGTATTTATACATAAATATGCATGCATTCAGTCTTTTTCTGAACCAACAAATGTAATTTCCACTAGGGATGCTCCGATAACACTTTTTCCAGTACTCGGTCGATACCAATACCTTTATTTTTGGTACTTGCCGATATACCGAGTACAGATACCGGTATTTTAGTTGTATTTGTACATTTTTTAAATATTGGGTACAGAAACCAAAAGAATATGTATAATGTTAGTTGGTTAACTTCATTTATCAAATAGATATATCCTTCAGTTATTTTCACACTTAATTATGCCCATTAAAATGTATTTTACAAGTTTTAGTTACTTTCACTGTTAATTTTTTGCTCTATGGTACATCATCTTTAATTTAATAGCATTAGAGCTGCTCCATTGCAGCGGCTTAGTACTGTAATCACGTGTTTTGCTGTAATAATGCAGGGGACTACTTGTTATAAATCTTTCAGAAATATAAGTAGCGTTTTTTAATCTGAAACGTGCTGCAATTTATATTCCAAAGCTACTCACATAATACAGAAACACTCATGAAGCAAGCAAAACATGCGCAACGCACACATATTTGTATTGGTGCAGAATGAGAGGGACAAGTACAGTACAGCCTAGGGCATTTACACTGGTTGACAGTTTCACTTTCGCCATAATGTCGTGTATGCTTAAGGTTGAAAATAAATGATGTTTATAGTGAATGCTCCTATAAATGTTGTTTTATATTTACGATTTAGTTTTAATCCAAATGATGCGTGTGCTAAGTGAGCGAACATCAAAGATCACGCAACACTCTCTCTCTCTCCCTACAGTTAAGTAACGTAACTTGTGCATTGTTTTACTTACTTGTATTTTTGACATATCCGACCAAACACCGAACATTCCAGTGATGTCTGTGAGAAGGGGATATTAACTCGAAAAGCTTGCGCATGTGTGCCGCCGCGCACTCAATCCACTCAGTGTGCTTTGCTTATCAGCTCGTGCACATCAACTATACAGACGTTAATACTGAATGTTTAACACTGTATTAATTGCATACATATACTTCGTAGACATCCTTAATCTCTAATAATAACTCCATTCTGCTGTCTGTTGTTCTGTTGCTGGTGTTTCTTTGTCTGAATACAGCACTTATCACATGCGGTGTGGTATCGGCGTTTGGTATCGGGGCATTTTAATGAGTATGAGTATGAGTACAGGAGCTCAGTATCGGATCGTTATCGGCGCATCCCTAATTTTCACCACATCTCAAATTAGATTACATATTGTGGTTAACCAGGAAATGACATAATTGAATATTTATGGAATAAAATAGCAGACTAAAGGTCTCATTAGTGAAAATTGGTGGGGAAAAATGTCCATTGTTTATTGACAATACTGAAATCAGCATTGGGAAATCTTTCACACTCCCTCAAAATTACTATTGAATTTGGAAACTGGACTTCACCCATGACGAAGTGAAAAGTGACCGCACTTCAAGACTAATTTCATAGCTAGCATCTTATGTATCCTAAATACACACAAAGGAATTATATTTTCATTGTTTTCTTGCATAATTTTACAAATTTACAGCTTGGTTGGAAATAATGCATTTTTCCTTGTTTTTCACACACGTGACATGTCCCATATTTCATATTCAGCATGCCTTCTGACACTTTTGTCTCCTTGGTAAACACAGAGCCGATCCTCCCTATACGCAAAATACGCAAGCTGCGTAGGGCCCCCGAAACACCAGGGGGCCCCCTTGCTCTCAAAGATGATTTAATTTTAGTTTAGTTTTTGAATTTGGCCAGCGGTTATGAAAACATGAATGATCATTTCTTTTAATGCGGTGCGCTGTCGCCCCTTTCTACGTGAAAATCAGTCAAATCATGTAATGTGAATGTCGTACAGTCTTGCTCGAGACTAAAAAAACGAGTTGAAAGCATACCGAGCCACGGAAGAGACAATGTTTCTCAAGAGCTTTCCACGAGCGCGATTCGAGACGGAAATGCGTTTCATTCATTCGTTCATAACCCCTTATACCCCACTCCACCGCAATATTATTATTATTAACAATATTATTGTTTACAATTGTGTACAAATTATAAAAAGTTGAATCTTTATTCTACTCATTTAGATACAAATATAATATTTAATATTTTTATGACTTACTGTTTTTTACTTTAAGACTGAAAGTCTTAGTCTGGGTCTTTTTGTACAAGAGTAAAATAATAATAATTAAAATAATATGGATGAAAACCATTTGAAATGTAGCATGAAATCATGGGAAAAAGGTTTCCAGACAGTTTTAATATGACCTTTATATAAATAGTTAAAAAATAGTTGAAATCTGTTCCACTACAAACTATCTGTTTGGCGTTCGCGATCGTCTGATGTGTAAACGTATCAAGTAAGCTGTAAATAAGTGATGCATCGACAGACATATACGCGCGTCCTTTCTTATCAGTGATGCAATTTATTTATCAGCTATGCATCTTTTCCAGGCCCCAAAACACCCTCTGACCCCAGAGGGTTAACTACTGAGACATAAACGTCCCGGAAACACTTTAGTATAGTGAACAATTCTCACTATTAAGTAGCTGCTTATTAGCATGCCTATTATTAAAATATTGGCTGTTTATTAATACTTATAAAGCACCTATTCTGCATGACCATATCCTACCCAATACCTAAACGTAACAATTACCTTATTAACAATTAATAAGCAGCAAATTAGGAGTTTACTGAGGCAAAAGTCGAAGTTAATGGTTTGGTAATAGCAAGAACTGAACCTTAAAATAAAGTGTGACCAAAGTCCCCTCAGCAGAGGAAACTAACAAAGGCATGACGTGAGTGAGAGCGAGTGACGAAGAAGGGGAGAGAAGAAGTGAAGGGGGAACAGCTGAGCCGGGTCACAACTAACTGCCTCTCTAATTCCTGAGATCCACGTCTTTTCATGACGGAGGGCTGGCGACATCAAAGCCCTCCACAAGTTTCCATGGAGATGCCTCTTGTCATCTTGGATGGCTTCTATCACGGCTGGCTCATATATGTGCTGGATGAACACGAGCAGACCGTCAGATGAGACAGGCACTGTCTCACTGCTGGAATCAGGGTGACTGTCTCCTACTCTAAAACACCCTGTGGAATGACTGAAAGATTTGGATTTTTCAATAGAATTTCATCAGGTTAGACGTCATACTGGATTTAGCACAGATGAAAACGAGGCTGCGAGGGACAAACTTGCAGTGTTTGCAATGGCACGCACTGTATAAATGTCCAAGATTATCTTTTTTTTTTTGTAAAGTGTCCTTGGGTTCTTGAAAGGCGCAATAAAAAATAAAACATATTATTATTATTATTATTAAGATCACATAATTTTCTCTGGGAGAAACTCAAAACATTCAAAACAAAACTTTTTTACGGGGTTTGTATGAGACGTTTTGTCTGCTGAACAGTCGGAATGTTGTGGTATGTACAACAGTAGAATCCATTCTACTTCTACACTCAAAGCCTAGTTTGACTAAGTTTGACTCTGACTAACATCTATACACTATGTTGACCTAACTAAATCTAAATGGTTCTTCACAATGACCTCCACTACTTCATCCTAATCAAATTCATACTAAACTGATCTTTTTTTTTTAAATAATCTTTTAAATAAGAGTTTGATGTATTAATTTCAGTACTCAAAACTTCCTTCTCAGTCCAAAAAGATCATATATTAAAACAAAGCAACAGAAATAGGTCCAAAATTGTTTTATCCACAAAAAAAAGTCTTAAATAAAACACTTGACAAATCAGTAAAAAAAATTCCATTCCAAGGGTCAAAATTAAATATCATAAAAAATGAAATCATGAAAATCATGAAAAATTTTAGGTACAAGAAACCTTATCATTTTAAGTGGACCTCGAAGACAAAAATGTAATTATATTAACAAATAACAAATTACTGTACAAATCCTAACCCTACAATAAAACATCTGGTCTTTTTTAATTGAACAAAGACATAATTTAGTATTGAAGTAAGAAAGCACAGATATTAAAATTCTGGCAAAACTAAGTTAATAATTAATTTCTGATGACCGATAAACAATAAATTACTAAGTGGCAAAATTATAGACTATTTTGCCTAAATAAATAAAACAAAAAACACTACAAACTAAAAGCAATAATGTAAATGTGACAAGTTTAGGAATTTAAGCATCAAAACATTATAATGTACATTATGAAAAATGGACACTAATTTTAAGATTTACTTAAAACTACATTTAACAGTGTTATTAAATTATTCATATTTTATAAAATCATATATGTTAAAGGGGTCATATGATGCGATTTCAAGTTTTCCTTTCTCTTTGGAGTGTTACAAGCTGATTGTGCATAGATAAGATCCCTGAAGTTGCAAAGACTAAAGTCTCAAAACCAAAGAGATATTCTTTATCAAAGTTATGACTCTGCCACGCAAATACACAAAATAATGATCTTTAAAAAAGCATCATTTTTTAAAAGATTATTTATGGTTTTAAATGAGCGTCAGATGACGGCAAAGGTAATCTAAATGTAAAATAGCAGAAATTAGCAATTCCCACAATTAAATACATAACAGACTGATACCGAAATTAAAATTTGTGTTGTTTTTCAAAACATAGCTAGGTCAGAAACCCACACAATCCTCATCTTGTCATATCAGAGCTAGCTAATTAAACTAACAGAGTCTTTTCAGCCCTTAATTACACTGTGTGAATCAGCACGCCGCTGATAGCTGTCAATCAACAGGTGTAAAGAGCTTCAGTAAATCAAGAGGATTGCACTTACTGACTGCAGCGATGAGGACCGTCTCAGCCTGTCATACGGATACAGGGTGACCTTGACAGGCTTTAGCTCAAGCCTGCAGGCCCCGCTGATCCTCTGAGCGGCTCACACACACAGCAAACGTTCGACGTGAAAACACATAGTGAATATGAAAACGCTCAGCTCTCTGAGGGTCTCAGTATCCATGGTGAATCAGAGCATTACCTAACTCCCTCTGAAGTAGGCTGACGGAGTCTGAACTGCATCAACCGTCTGAAATCGGCATCTGCACAGCACACGGAATATTAATCGCCTCACCCTCCATGACGTGATGGACGTGGATGCTGCACGTCAAAAACATGAGCACACAAAGGCAAACCCTGCGCCATGATCAGAGTCATACCCGCTAAAAAAAGACCGAACACAATATTTAGTTCTGTGTCGAATATAGAAATGTCGGCCAATACCAATAACTATTTATATTTTAAAGCCAATAAAGCCTTTTTTTTTTTTAATGTTTTTTAAAGAAGTATCTTTTGCTCATCAAGGCTGCATTTATTTGATCAAAAGTAAAGAAAAAAAAACACTCATTTGTGAAATATTATTACAATTTAAAACAACAGTTTTCTATTTTATTATAATTTGAAATATAATTTATTTCTGTGATGCAAAGCTAAATTTTCAGCAGCCATTACTCTAGTCTTCCGTGTCACATGATCCTTCAGAAATCATTCTGATTTATTATCAATGTTGAAAAGTTGTGCTGCTTAATTTTTTTTTTTTTTTTTGGAACCTGTAATACTTTTTCAGGATTCTTTGATGAATAATGAGAATATTCAAAATAGAAATATTTTCTAATGATTTGTCTTTACTATAACTTTTTATCAATTTAACACATCCTTGCTGAATAAAAGTATTAATTTCTTTAAATTAAAAAAAAATACTGATTCTAAACTTTAGAATAAAAAATGTGATTTTTTTCCTTTGATGGCAAAGTTGAATTTTCAGCATTTTTACTCCAATCTTCAGCGTCACATTCTTTAGAAATCATTCTAATATGCTGATTTGCTGCGCAAGAAACATTTATTATCATTATTAATGTTGAAAACATTTGTGCTGCTTAATATTTTTGTTTTAACATTTTCCAGGATACTTTTATGAACAGCAAGTTCAAAAGAACAGCAACATAAATGTCTCTACTGTCACTTGTTATCAATTTAATGCATCCTTGTTGAATAAAAATATGAATTTCTTAAATATGCATGCGAGTGTATGTATATTTATTAATTTTGTTTAATTTATTTTGCAGATTATAAAATTCCTTTCTTTTATTGAACACAAAATATATTTTTAAAAATATACAATGGACGTTTTCAATAAAGTTTGCAGTGAAATCTTCTTTTAGACCTTAATGACTTTCATTGCATGGACAAAAATGGTTCTTCAAAACAAATTTTATGTTTGGAAGAACATGAGGGTGAGTAAATGATGACAAAATTGTAATTTTTGGGTGAACAATCTCTTTAAAAGTCTTTAAATCAGGTATGCTTTACGGCCTGCCGTTATTACCTCAACCTGTAACTCACAGGTGTTCCTAACGACTGTGAGACAGCCAAGACTAATGGAATCAATTAATACACCAGACAGAGTCCGGCCTACCGGCACACACCTCTCCTCAGCATCAAACACTGCCAGAAAAACAGAGCGAGTGAAAGAGGGAGTGATGAAGATATCATGATATCAGGACAAAAGCACTCAGATGTGAAGCCCAGGCCTCTCAGTGCAGTTCTGTGCTGTTTACTACCTCAAAATGGCCATAATAAAAACTCCCAGAAGGCTTTTCATCCTTTTTCCCTGGCAACGTCTGATAACCTATGCCAGGGTCCACTGGTTTATGCTCTGAACCTGTAGCCTGGAATACGGCACTGCTCTTATACAGCCATCACACGTCTCCCCACTGACAGCCGCTCATCTATAATTCAGCGGCTGAAATTTTTTGACCTGTTGGATTATTTAAGCATGGCACATTTCTCAGGCTGTGGACCCTGTGATCCAAAAATGTCACTTTGTCGCCTGTACGGTCCAGGGAATCTTGGGGGAATTGGGGCAGGAGGGGCGGCAGTCGCACATGTTAAGGGGAAGTACAGCTTCAACATACTGGATGGCACCTCAAAAACAGAATCAGAGGTGTAGTGCTGAAATAAAGCAATACAGGCACTGTTCTATCAGCATGTGTGTATGCATGTATGTTTCAGCACAGAGGATGGTACTCCGGGACATTTCATCTACAGTGATATCAATCTTTTAACGGTTGTGTCTGCATTTGCGCAGGAGGTCTGGACCACAGTCTTTGAGATCTGCTGATGCCTCAAATTTAGGTCACGCACACTATATAGTGAGAAGCAACATAAGTAACTGAAACAAAAAAGCTAAGTTGCAGTTAGGATACCGGGTTGATATGTTTCATGCCGGAAAGTTGCCTAATTTCACACCCCCTACTTGTGTCACGATCCACAAGTATGAAATTGTTAAAGCAGGGAAGTTTTAATAGCATCCACCTCTAGAGGCGAGAAGTTTTATTAATTTCCATAAATCAGTTCCTTCAAACTTTCAATGAATCACTTCAACAAAGATCAGCAAAGATTAAGTGATTTATTAACTCAAAAATGTTCAATGTTCAAGGACATTTTAGTAAACATTTGTTTTGTTGATTATTGAAGCTTATTATATATAAATTAAAAAAGTAAGCAAATTATTTGTAAAAAATTAATTAAAAGTAAATTAAATAGAATAAATTAAATAGAATTCTTGTGTTCATTTAGTGAAAAAACATGCCTTTTACTGTTTACTGCTTCTTGCATTAATATATATATATATATATATATATATATATATTAGGGCTGTCAATTGATTAAAATATTTAACTGCGATTAACCGCATGATCGTCATGAGTTAACTCGTGATTAATCGCAACTTAATCGCACATTTTTATCTGTTCTAAATGTACCTTAAATAAATACTTTTCACGTTTTTTAAAAAACTCTAATCAACATGGGCATGGACAACTATGGATGCTTTATGCAAATGTATGTTTATTATTAGTGAAGCCATAGTCAACAAAGAGCATGAAGACTAGACATGTTTCATAGGTCATAGATGTTTTTCAAATAACTTGTTCATGTCTATTAGACACATGAAAAAAAGAACATAGAAATACCAGGTTCCCATTACCTGCTTCTCTTTCTTTGCACTGAGCAATTTACTTACACAAGCCTGTTTACATTATTTGCAGGACAGGGCAGCTCACTTCTGAACATGCAAAATGTTCATTTATTATTTATTATTACATTTGTTTGCCTCTCTTAATCGTGAAGATTGTCATGAGTTAACTCGTGATTAATCGCAACTTAATCGCACATTTTTATCTGTTCTAAATGTACCTTAAATTAATATATTTGTTCGCCTCTCTGTTCCCACATACTGTAATTTGATGCAGCCAAATTCTCAATAAAACTGTTTTCATTGTTATAATTTACTGTTTCTGTTGTCAGACAACCGAATTAATATGAAATAGTGACTGAAACACGACCCATTAAGACTACACCAGCTCTCCCTTCCAAGATGTTAATCTGAACAAAAATCCTGATTTATAATCGAACCGTCGTCTGATGAAATCAAATACACATAAGATAAAGGCAATAGCTGTGTTGTGATTTCGACTATACTTGCATGTAAAATTAGAGAAGCAACGATCTGGGCTACGTTTCCCAAAAGCATCGTAAGCTTAAGTACATCATACACCCATTGAAACCAATGGAGCTACAATCAACTTAAGCTTACGATGCTTTTGGGAAACGCAGCCCTGGTTTAACTAAAAGCGCTGCTCCTCTCACCCGCTCGCTGAACAGAGCAGACACAAAACCCCGCGCTCTCAGAAAATAAATAAGGTTTGTCCAATTATTAGGGCTGTGAATCTTTGGGTAGACAGCGAATCGATTCGATTCACGATTCATAGGTTTTCGATTCGATTCAAGAACGATTTTTGCAAATTCAGAATGATTCAATTCGATTTGATTCACAATTAAATTTGATTCCATTCGATTAACGATTCGATTCTGCATTCTTTAAGTGCATTCACAGGATTATTTAAATGCTTCCCCTAAATTCTTTAAATGCTTAGTCAGGGGGCAAATTACACAGCAGCCTTTATGGTTAGAGAACCAAAGGTTAGAGGGAAAAAAAACACTTTTGTCCATTGTTAGATGCTAGTTAAATGATGCTATGGCATGACATGGCATATGTAGAAATTTATGTAAGCCAAGATTTAAAAAAAAAGAGCTTTAAAAGTATTATGTATAGGCTAACATTTTGTCACACCAGGGGCGTAGCCATCATTTCAGAAGTGACAGAAATGTCAAATACAATAATTATATGTATGTATGTATGTATGTATTATTATTTTATTTATTTTTTTACAAGGAATTTTTTTATCTCTTACTTTGAATTTGCTATAAGAAATCAAATACACTTCTGGACAATAATCAATCATTTGTAATCTATAATTTTTTTCTAATGGCAATTTTATGATTGTTTAATATACTACAAACAATTATTTCAATTTTCTGCACAGAATAAGGTAGAAAATATACTTTATAGTTTCTGTACTGTAATAAATTATATGTCAATTAGCACTGCATTGTCTATGAGCGCGAGGTCACTTCTCTTTCAGTGCGAAAACTTCTTTATCTCATTTTCATAAAATAAAATGCTATAGTGCTTAACTTTTCCTCTCCATCGGCGAATGATGATTCTAAAAGAAAACGCGCCGATGTCTGTTTGCTATAGCAACGAATGCTACTTTCATGCATCTGATTATCAGATAAACCTTGCGCTCGTTAAAGCTGTTAAAGCTGTGGTTATTTTAACCATTTTAACGACATTGTTAAAACACATTTCTCATTCAATGGAACTGTGCATGTGCTTTAGACACTTAAATTTTTCCTCCGTCCATGCAATAATTGTGCAGCCTTCAACTGCTCAGGTAATGTCGTCGTCGGTATGACCGAGAGCCATTGAAAAACTACAGAAAAGTAAAACTACTTCACTTTAGCATTACTGGCCACGAGAGCGGAGAGATCACACATCAGCTGCTCAAAAAATGTGTCAGTGAGACGGAGCGCGAGCGCAATCCTGTGACAGTCACTGCAGGCGGGAAATAGTGGAGCGCGTGAAGGAGAGATGCGAGGGCACGAACACTGTTCAAGGTCTCCATTAATTCGTGCTTGTAGTAATTTAATGTGTATATATTTTGAAAGCATTGAATCGCTATAGAAATCGCGATTCATTCGATTCTTAGCGTTTTAAATCGATTAATGTCCGAAATCGGCGATTCACGATTCAAAATCCATGTTTCAAGATCGATGCATTGCATCGTCAGGGTTTGTAATCGATGCATCGAGAAAACGAGTGAATCGTTACACCCCTACCAATTATGTGTTATGTATTGTTGCTAGGCGCTGTTTTGAAAAAAAAAGTCTCTGAATCGCTAAGTTGGCAACACTGTTGGCAACTACGGGCAACGGGTCAAACAGGAAGTGCATGTTGCGTTAATCGCGTTAATAAAATTAGCGCCGTTAAAATGAGTTTGCGTCAACGCATTATTGATGCGTTAATTTTGACAGCCCTAATATATGGGCTGTCAAAATTAGCGCATCAATAGCGCATTGTAAACATAAATGTTTACTAAAATAATTGACCATGTTTTAAAAAAAAAATTTTTTCCTCCAGTGGAAATATTTTAACCAAACAGCTTTTGTAGTTCTAATATATATAAGCTGTTTGGTTAAAATATTTCCACTGGAGGAAAAAAAAAATTTTTTAAAACATGGTAAATTATTTTAGTAAACATTTATGTTGTTGAATATTGAAGCTTATTATTATATAAATTAAAAAAGTAAGTAAATAAAAAAATAATTAAAAGTAAATTAAATATTATAAATTAAATAGAATTCTTGCCTTTTAAAATATGCCTTTTACTGTTTACTGCTTCTTGCATTATTTTATTTTATTCTTTTTCCAAATACAAAAGCTGTTTGGTTGAAATGTTTCCACCGGAGGAAAAAAATTAATAAATGGTAAATCATTATACACTTTAAATACATTTATGCGTACTTGACTTGGACATGAACTTTTTATTTCAACATCAAGGTTATTACAAATAAATACAAATATTCTGTGTTGTATGACAATTACTTTGAGATGATGAAAATTGGTTTAAAATAATTTTAGAGAAGTTTAGCATAGTCATAGCACAGAATACTGCTGTCACACCGCAGGGTTTTTCAAGGTGTTAATGTATTTTGACACATTGTTTCCAGCAGTTAGACTTCCATATGCTAACATCCACACAAGTAAGAAAACTTATTTTATGCTTATTCATGCTGAAACGGTCTCTTCCTATTTTTTAGTGTCACACAGTATGACTGAATAAAAAAGCATGCATTGACAGTGCAGAATAATACAGTAATAAATAAATAAATAAATACACATTTATTTATTTTATTAATTAATTATTTTTTTTAAGGCCTAATTGCAGACAGCCGCCCTCTCAAGCATGCTCTTTAGAGACATCTATTGCGTCTGTCTACTGTAATATATAGTCCAGGTTATTTGATCCCCATACACTTGATTATTGTAAACACCTAACAAAAGCCCAAGTCATAAAAGTGTGCAGAACATGAGCCAGTCTGTTATTCTGTCACATCTCTGCACTGTAGGTTGAAAGCGCAGCTCTCTTCCAGTCACAGAGGAAGTGAAGTAATTGATCACACGGCCACAATACCCAGTAGATCTTTTTAGAACCTCTTTGAGCCCATCGCCAGCTGAATTATGGAATCTGAATGTGCGCGCTTAGGAACCAGAGCGGCTCAAATGTGTGGGCCTGAGAACAAAATAATCAGGGCAATGGTCGCCATAGCAACAGACAAGAGTACCTTCCTCCTGTGGGAATACTCATCGATGGCTGTAGCACTACAGGTGTAGGCTCTATGAGTGCTGTAGGACCGTCCTCGCCAAGGCAGTTTGTCTTTGAAGCTCAATATAATAGCTTTTCAAAGTGCCGTATCCGCTTTGCAATACACGCTTGTTGGACTAGATGTAAATAACACTTCCTGAGCATAAACGACACAAGATCTCATGCAAGAAAGCCTTTCTCCATAAAACTGGGACTAGGATTCTCCAGCATGGTAAATTTATGCAACATATGTGCATGCGTGTATTATGCATGTACATATGCTCCTGCAATCCCGTTAAAAGATCTATGAGCCGGATCACTTTAATCTGTTGGTCAGTGGTGATGTATTAGGTGTAGAACACTGGGCCAAGGGGCTTTTTATTAAAGCGTTTAAATAACCTTAGATAAGAGCTACAACCACATGTCCACTTTTCAAGCCCATAAAGTGCGTATTTAATTATGTTAAAGAGACAGTTCACCAAAAAATGGCTGTCATTCTGACATTTTTTACTCACCCATGTCATACCAAACCTCTATGACCTTTTTATCTGTGCAACATAAACGGCATCATGGCAACAATATAAAGTGTCTATCGATAGAGATTTTGCTATTTTGTGTATATTATGGTATGTAAATACAGTTGCAGTGTAGTACTGCTTAAAGCAAATAAAGCATGGGACTTGCATCATGTAAAAAATAACAATACAAATAATTGTTTTTAATAAAGTTATTAAAAAATATAAAAAATTACTTTTAGGAATGTGCGAGACTAGTCAACTAAACGATACTGCTGCTGCTAATCGACAATGAAAATACTAGTTATTTACATTAAATGTTTTTAATTAATATTTTTACAAAGGCTACGTTAAAAAACTGTTAAAAATTAACATTTAAAAAAATAATACATTATTTTGAAAACTGAATATCTGGAGCAGAAAACAAAATGTAATTTTACCTCAGATGTCAGAATCTATACTATTTGAATGTTCAGAAGTTATATTTAGTTACCTAATAATTCTTAACATTCAATTGGCTTGATTTATTCCTAATTTGTATTCAAATTATTTATAATTTATAATAATTGTATTAGTCATTGAATAACCGCTGCTGCTAATCTACACTGGAAATACAGTCATTTACATATTTTTTTTTTTTTTGCACATTTATGTTTTACTTTATATATTTTTTTTACAAAACCTACATTCAAAAACGATCATGTTAATGTTACATTTAAATATAATACATTATTTTGAAAATTGTATATCTGGAACAGAAAACTAAATAATATAAGTTTACATCAGACGTCAAAATCTCATATTTAGTCATAAATAAAGTCATATTTAGTTAGCTTATAATTCTTAACATACAATGGGCTTGATTAATTACTAAAACTTATTTATAATTTATAATAATTGTATTAGTAATTGAATAAAAATACACAAATAAATTTGACACACAAAGTCGGTAACTCATTATTTAATAATAAAAAATTTTAATCAAGAATTGTGATTCCCGGAATCAGATCTTGTAGTGCCAAAAAATTCCCACTCTTTCCCTAAATATGGACCAATGAAT
>NW_015539882.1:218748-220856 GCF_001515605.1 Sinocyclocheilus anshuiensis
AGGAATGTGCATTAAGAAAGCAATAGGGTATATTCTGCTTCATGTTGACTTTAAAGTCCTGCACATTTTCCTGTTTTGACATACACACTTTTTATTCTCCATAAGATTCACCTTTATTTGGCCATTTTGTTTTCTTTGCAAATCAACAAACTCATCCTGAGTGGCCGAGTGCAGTGACCCGACCAGCTGTTCGAAATATTTTCATCTATGCACATAAAACCCATGCTGGTTTTTCCCCCACAGTTGTTTTAGGGCTGCAGAGAGTTGAAATCACCCATCTGGTAAGGAGTCAACACACCGCTGCCCTCATCTTGCTGGAAACGGTGCTAAGCGTCTTAGACAAATCTTTTTCCTGTCCTCCCCAACACCCTCATGAAGAGAGAGTCGCGTACAGGTTCGCCTGAGGATCAGAGGTAGACAGAGGAAATGGAGGAAATCAAGCAAGGCTGCACTGTTTATTTCCCGCCAAACGCTGAGGAGAGAGATGAACACACGCAGAGCGATCTGTGAGAGGATGGCTTTGGTACAGCAGTCATCCCTGTCGCCCTGCATCGTACGAGGCGGAGCCGGAAATAACAGAGGCCAGACCACTCTAAACGAGCACGGGAGGGCCGCTCAGACAAAATGCCCCGTGCACAGGCTTCAAACGCACCCTCATGCCTGCTCTAGCGTGTCAGAACTGCATGGTCAAACCTAGAGACAGACAGACGGGCTGGAAAACACAAAGACAGACATGCACCACTCACCTTCAGCAAAAAATACAGCTAAAACTATTGCATCGAAATACTTTTCAGCCTTTTGATCATGTAGATCAAAAGATAGATGTAGATATATCATGTAGATCAAAAGGCTGAAAATAGATATAGAGGTAGACAGACAGACGGACGGACATCAATACATTTCACATAAATCGTCATATTTACAAAATCGACATCATCAATTATGCCGATGCATAGTTTCGGGTCTAATTTGAATCCAAATCCATACACTGAAATGGAGAGTTTGAACAAATTCACAGAAATGAACTGAACTCACCAGGTTGCGATACAAACACTGGATGCCAAACTAATTTAATGACACTTAATTCTAGGGTTGGGCCGATAGACGATGCCATCGTCCATCGCTGATGGCTGATAGACATCACGATGTTGAGCCGGCATCGCGATCCCCATTCCCTAAAATCACTATATAGATCCTTCAATGTGACAAGTCCTTTCTCTACCCAGCAATTAAAAGCAGCATCTGTAATCGAAGGAGGAAACATGATTTCTCATGACAGGAGCCTGCATTGAGAGATCAGTAAGCGAAAAAAAGCTCGTCTAAACTGATTCCATATTTTAAAAGATGCTCTAACAATTGGATTCAGAGAATGTCTAGACACTGGGTCAGAAAGAGGAATCTTTGTACAAAGTAAAGCAGATAATGCAGATTTACAAGAAGCTTTTTCTAACAACAGCCATGCTGGACTGTCAGAAGGGTTAACCCAGTACAACATAAATGTAATATTAGAAGCCCAATAGTATTGTTTTTAGTTTCACTTTCACTTTCGAGATTCGCGATTGCACGTACTCCATTTATACTATGGAGCGGCAGTACTTGCCACACATTTTACAAAATTATATGTTTGTCAGTGGTACTGAGGATCTGCAAATCATCCGCCATTGTCCTCAGTCATCTCTAGGGATGGGTACCGAAACCCGGTATTTAATCGGTCCCGGGGCTAAATTATGAAAGACCGGAGTATCGATAAGCTCTGACGTTAACGGTTCTGCTATCGGTACTGGAGAAATTAATAAAACACACATACATTTATTATTGCTATATATACATTATATGTCAAATTCTATCTCACCAAAGTCGCCAGCTGTTTTTCAAACATTTGTCTATGATGCATTTTTGCTATTCGCAATTCAGAATCGAGATCGCGCTCACGCGGAGGAGCTTCAGCACGCGCAACATGAAAGCCCTGTTTAATTATGATAACGCGGCGCGCTCCAAAGCTGAGCTTCGGGCGCATGTCCAATTGATCAAATACACACAAAAATATGTCAATATGGCCGGCTTGGAGAGTATTTACTTAAACACAGTTTATGTCTTAAGTGGAGGAC
>NW_015539882.1:221266-221576 GCF_001515605.1 Sinocyclocheilus anshuiensis
ATAAGCAGTATCGGTAAGAGTAGTAATACCGTTAAAACCTTAACGATACCCATCCCTAGTCATCTCTCCTTACTCTGTTTATGTGGTAAGTGAAATCTGATGTACTGTAGGATGTAACAGGCAACCGTTACACCGTGTCTACACCGGACGCGACAGTTGTCGTGTTGTGTCGTGTCGTGTCGTGTCGCGTCGCGCGGCGCTGCATCAGCTAAAGTCTATCTACACTGGACGGGACAAAGCGACCGTTGAAAATCATTTGAAATTTGTGTCAGCACATCATGAATAGAACGCAGCAGCAGTTTTCTGTCGG
>NW_015539882.1:221587-233136 GCF_001515605.1 Sinocyclocheilus anshuiensis
TCCAGTGTAGACAGCATCACTGATTATAATGAGTTCTATAGACTGATATATATATAATAAATCTCTATTATAGATCAGTGGGTTCTATAGTATTTTGTCGCGCCGCACCACTCACGGCCGGTGTAGACACGGTGTTAGGAATCGTGTTTTCCCTTATAAGGATTCACGCTTCGGGCACACCCCCTAACTCTTATTACTGCATTATTATAGTAGTGCATTATAACTACTGCATTATTTATGCTATGAATGAATGATGCTTAAAATTGTATGGATTGTTGTACAGAGCTCTGCTGTTACTTTTCCTGATCAGATTTAGTATTTGCACCTAATGATCAGGACAAAAAAGTTATTAATGCAATGGAGATGGTGCACAGAATAAGTTGTACTTGTTTAGGGCAATGTGTCTGAATGGCTAACACATTTGGATGTATATAGCACAAGCTGTGTCTGGTGCGACAGACACAAGGTGACATTAATGCCTAGACGGTTTGTCTCACAACTTATCAGGTCAGAGATATCATAATCCTCTCGAATTTCATCCTTTGTTTCGATTACTGGCCCCCACATATAAGGGCATAATTATGAAGTATTAATAAAGGTATGGTCTGTAATAGCATTGAAATACCTGCAGTTACGGTGGCAATTCAATAAACAAGTGCACTCTCAGTAAGCATGCATTAGTGTAAACATACCGTTTGTTGTAACTAGGGCTTGTCTTTCCTAGGTTACTGGTGAGTCATTATGTGATCATGTGACTGACCTGTCTGTGAGGGATTTGGACAGGACACACCAGGGTGAGTTTAATGTTTGCCCTTGTGTAGCTGAATGTACTTTCTTTTTGTTTCTTTCAGTGACAGCAGTCCCATGTTCTTCCATAATAGCCTTGCTCTCTAGTAGAGAACATGCCTTTTAACATTGTGGTTTGTAATGTTAAGATATTAGGACAACCAGAAAGACTGGTTTCCCCAGTCAATACACAAAACAAAAACATGAAGTTAAGAATTTATTCTTGAAAAAATGTTTTTTTTTTTTTTACATGATACATTTTGCATGTTTAATGCAAGGCCTATTTGATGATTTTCACATGATTGTCTCATGATTTTTCTTTCTTCTCAAAAATGCTACCCTCAGATAACAGTGGAGATGGACATAGTTCAGAAAACAAATTACAGACCGATCGGATACTGTTTTTGGAGCAGCAGCTTGCAGACAGAGAAAGGGAATTCTTTGCTCTCAAAGAAAAACTGTCACTCACCACAAGCAAAAGTATTCCAGTGGAGGAAAGTGCCGACAGTGCAAGCAGAAGAGATATCGCTGGGTTGCATGATAACACTACAGCTCTATCTGAGGTTCTTGAGGGCACACAAGAGGAAGAGACAACACTTGTGGCAGTAGACACATCTGTTCTGTCGGTCTCTGCTGGCAATGAGAGTAGCCCTGAGTTTATAGCACCTCATCCTGAGTCTCCTGGATCGTCCGATGCCAATTTTGTAGACATCGCCCAACCCTACTTAATTCATGGCGTTGCACAATATTTAATATATCTTTAACAAATATTTAATACATTGCTCAGCCTTGTTTCATACAAATGCCCTACACACAAACACAACATACTCAAATACATATGTTTTTATTTTTAACGTAAAATACGATAGTAAGATGTCATTTTTAAAGAAAAGAGTGATTTTAAGGATACAATCAGTTATGATTCGAAGCAGTCAGCCATCGTCTGTGACTAAGCAATCAACTACAGTACTCACATCCAAACATGACGTACTGATGCATTTTTAATGACTGGATGAAGAAGACGAGGAGAAGAAAAGATTTGGGTGTGGAAGAGTGTCATGCCAGTGTTCTTGCCACAGGTCAATATTCATAGCAACCGAGAACCCTTAACAAAACCGTTACCATGGAAATAGAAACACAGATTCTAAAACGGGAAACTGTATATATCCTGTGACACGATATTTTAGGGGTAAAATTAGCTCACAATACATTCCCACTGTGTCTGTGCCTGTTCTGTCCGACTTCTGCCACAGAATGCTGACGTTTCTATATATGCAGATGATCGGTACGTCGCATAATTAGGTATTTCCTCACACGTAGGTATTTTTAGCAGTGGATGAAATGAGCCTTTCGGGGTGAGATGAGTGTACATTACTGAAAATGGCCAGCTGTCCCAGGAGAACCAAACATCTCTATAAACACTCTCCTGGCAAAGCCGTGGGCTCTTGTTAAAGAATGCAAATAATGTTAACACACACATCTTTTTCTTTGCCTTGTTGTAATTTTTGGTTGAAAAGCTTTTAAAAGACTGACTAAACACTCAAATCCTTATATTTAACAGTAAGTGAACTCTTTAGCTTTCATGACAGGCTTCATTTATTTGACTGAAAGAAACATTAGCACAAGAGCTGTCAAAAGAATGACTAAGACATGCTTTTCACACAATTATACACAACATCTATTAGATAAATGTGTACAGAACTGGCGCAGGATTATTATTTACCCCAGAATTTCACTTCTATGAAGCTACGAACATTAGCTAGCTTGTTATTTTTCACTAAACAATTTAGCACATTTTTGTGCTTTTAAGCCTAACTGATTAAACAACATATTAACAATAAACAACAAAGCAAAATGTATTGTACTAATTCAAAAAAATAAGCCACACAAGGCCTGATTAACTAATAAGAACGACTAAGTAACATAATTAAACACAACACCCATGAGGTGAAAATGTACATTACTTTGCATTTAGCCTGGCATTTAATTTAGCTCAGCCTTTTATTCTAATGTGAAGCTATTAGCATTAGCGGCAAAAAAATGTAATTGGACATGAAAACAAGGCTGTGAGGGATAGAGGTGAAACATGTTTCAACTGTTGTGGCAGCGGTTTAACTGATGAAAATATGTATTAGAAAAACAAAACAAAAAACTAACTAATGTCTGTTGCACCTACGTACTAATAATTGGATCAAATTGTCAATACTTTACAGACAAAAACAACAAAACTAAATCAATTCATTCTACCACATCTTTAACTGCTAAAACCGTATACATTTAGCAATGCCATTTTATTTACCTCAGCATTTCAATAATATGAAATATTTTCTATCTAATATTCTACAGTATTTATTCATATTTAATTTATATATAAATCTTCTATAAATTTCCATTAAAAAATATTTTTATTTTCAGTTTTGATTTTAAAGTTTAAAATATGTTAATTTAGTTATAAATTATATTTATTTCAGTTTTACTTTTAGTAATTTTATTACTTGTTTTATTACTGCCAAGGAAAGGTTTTTAATTAAGTTTTGAACATTTTTGCATCTGATATTTATATTTTATTTTAGCTGTATTAGTCATTTAACCACCTGGGGCCCGTTCTTCGTACGTCACTAACTCAGTTAGCTGGATTTGATTGTTGATGATTTGGCATGATCTTGGATTATTTGGTTCTTCGAAGCTCATCCCGGAGTTGCTGTCATAGCAACAGGTCCGTAAGCTTAAACCTGCTCGGGAGTAAGCGACGTACGAAGAACGGGCCCCTGGTTTTAGTTTGAGTTAACAATAACAACACTTCTTAAAGGGTTAGTTCACCCAAAAAAGAAAATGTTATGTTTATCTGGGCATCCAAGGTGTAGGTGACTTTGTTTCTTCAGTAGAACACAAACAAAGATTTTCCGACCGTATTTATTTGACGTCACGCGCCGGATGTTGTGAACGCACTCAGGACAGTTGGACATTGCGGTGGATCAGAGGTAAAAAATGATATAAATACTGTTCAGTTTCTTGCACAGACCGATCGTTTCATGTCTTAAGACCTCAATGTATTGTCACGAGCCGCAGGGTTTAATTTGGTTTTGTCTGTGTATGTTTTTTTTTACTCTCAAAGCCGTGGAGCCTATTGACTGCCATTATATGACTGACAGACTGCAACGGTTTGAGTTAAAAATCTTTGTTTGTGTTCTACTGAAGAAACAAAGTCACCTACATCTTGGATGCCCTGGGGGTAAGCAGATAAACATCAAATTTTCATTTTTGGGTGAACTATCCCTTTAATATTATTAAGTAAATAGGAACTAATCATTTTCACCAATTAATTAGGCTGTATTTTTTTAAATGACAGTTGCACTCACATAGTTAGCAGACTAAATGATCAAACTGTCATTGCTGTTCAGCCTAAAACAACAAGGCAAACAAATACATTTTACTAATCACGATCTTCAAAAAGATTAACACAAGACCCGTCTGACTAATAAGAACAACACAGACCTGCTTTTCACACAATTAATGCCCATTAGGTGAAACTGCGCGTTACTTTGCATTAGCTTGCCGTTTTAGTTAGCTCAGCATTTCACTCTAATATGAACCTATTAGCATTAGCTGCACCATGTTTTCTAGCACCGGAACAAGCCATTTTTCATGAAATGATTATCCCCTTTTTAAATGAAAATTGCCCATTATAAATGTCAATAACAACAACACTACGAGGAGATGATTAGAAACACATTTATTTTATTTGCCTCCTTTTAACATCCGTTCGTGTGAATTATGCGACTGTATTCAGGTCAAAGCGGGAGGGGAGGGAGACAAACCTTTGTTTGCCTTGCCGTTGGTCTATACTGCATTCATTCATGCAACACAAAAGCTTGTTATTTTCTCACGGCTGCTGGATATATATCTCTGATTGTTCATCTCCGCACAATTCAACGATCGTACGGACTAACCGAGGCAGATTAACCGAATAGGATTCCACCCTTTAAGTAAACAACAATCTAATATAGAAAACTATTATCACAGCTGAATTTGCACCGCTAGTGTATTGCATAACACAGAGAACATCTGTTTTTAGGTGCACAACACAGTACACAGCCTGTGTCTCAATACGAGCTGCAAACCTAGACAACAAGAGTTCACTATGCTGTCTAAATAGGCAGCTCACTGGGTTTTGAAACACATAGGGTTTACGTCTGTCCCATAGTTGAACCTGTCAGTAAAAATGATAACAAACCTCTCTTAGACATCAAATATTTATTAAACTGCAGGCGGAATGTCTTTGGAATTAAAAATACACATTCGTTAACTTCCTAACCAATCTCGTGCCCCGAAAATTGACTTTGTCATTCAGACATGACTTTACACGTTGACGTAATTTTTATTTTCTGATATTTTTATTAACATAATAAGCTAAATAAATATTAAAATTATGAATTATTTACTGGCAAACACTACTCCACAAACACAAATATTTTGGCACATAGATATTTAAGGATAGATATTTTTCAAATGCAAAATATATTTAGTTTGAATGTAAAAAACAAACAAAAAAAAATGACTATACAATTACAGTAATAAACATGCAATTGTAATTTTTTAAAACCTATATTAGAAATAGATTGATGCTCATTTTTGTATAATGTAATTAATTAATTTTTTATTGTAAGTTTATTTTTTTATTTTTTTATTGTAACTTTATTTATTTATTTATTTATTTGCCATATTGAGGGTTTTTTTCTTTGTTCCAACACATGGAAAAATTATTTTTTTTCCCTAGCCAAAATATACACAAACATGCTAAATATATGATATAAACGGAACGTCTTAAGGGAAATATATTTTTCAAATGCAAGATATCTTCTGTTAATACTTACAAATGACAAAATATATTACAAAATATACTTCATGTACAATAAATGTCCGTGGCAACTGGGGTAATATATATGCATTGTACATATATTTTTAATTCTATATTAGTACTATTTTGGCCTTTTTTGAATATATTAAAATATCTGTTTTTTTGTTTGTTTGTTTGTTTGTTTGTTTGTATTTTGCCATTTGGAATCAAGTGGCTTTTTTTTTGCCATTTGGAATCAAGTGGCTTTTCTTAGTTCTTAAAGTTCTTAGTTCCTTTTCTTAGTTAAAAAATGGTATTCCCATATGTCAAAATGGTGAAAAACAGTAAAAAAAAAAAAAGGGGGGGAGGGCCAATTTGGAAAAAACATGGGTTTACAGTAACTTTACCTGTGCTGACCTCTAAATCCAGAAAACAGTGCCAGTACAGCTAGTAAGAGGGGTAATTAGTAAGCTTGACACAAGCCCATTACAGCCTAATGAAGAGGTCAATAGTCAGTGAGGTCATCAAATCGAATAGCAAAGAAACGCATGACTGTACATGACTGATAACGAAACAGCTAGGGATGGGTCACAATGGGCAACTAACTAGTCAACCACCAACCACCTGGTTGATTAGTGAAGCTTTGTTCAGGCAACCCACAGGCTAGTCGATTTAGAAAATATTTCATTTGGCACATCCCTAGAAACAAGCAACACCAATATTTACGTAAGTAAAACACAAAACACTGGCAGAATGAACACAGGATGCTAAATGACCAGAAGGCTCTGAGTTCCAGTTTAGAGCCTCACAAATCTAAAGCAAGGCACAAGGCAAGTATTGATGTCAAGGCTAATGTATTTCATGTGCAAATGGGAAAACACCACCAGGAGACTCAATTAGGATTCAAAGTTTCCAAATATTGTTTGAACAGGGTAGGACAAGACACTGCACATGGGTAATAATGAACACCCAGAGTGATTCTGCGGGGAAGTACGTCTCTTCTTTCTTACAATGAGTCAATTCTGAAGACATATTGTAGATGAAAACCTCACTGAGAGCAGGGCAAACATAGCCAATAAGGGCAGGAATGTTCCCCCGTGGAGCACATAACCCTAGACACAGAGACATTCATTGTAATCAACTACGTCAGATACAGTGGGAGAAGATGGGTCCTCGGGGCATTCTGAGCAGGGCTTGGGGAATCTTGAGTCTTCTACTGTCTTGTGATCCGCTGAAGATCACAAACACCATTCAAGTAAACATGAAATCAAATTAGACCCTATATACTTTCTTAAAGGGGTCATATGATGTTGCTAAAAATAATATTATTTTGTGTATCAACCCTCTACATTGCGAGTAAATCACTCGCATATGCGACTAAATCTTCACTCTGGCGACTAAATGATGTCTAATATTAGCCAATTGCTAATAAATTCTCAGATTTTACTCGCCAGTGTGTGAGTTGGAGGCTAAGTATAAGTTTAGCTCAGATATATTTTCACTCGCCGAACACCACACATCTGAATATTTGGGTTGAACTGTTCTGGAACTGTTCTGCATCATATGACCCCTTTAATGCATATTCCTGATTTTTACATAATTATTGTGTAAGTTACTATTCCAAATAAAATGTATCAGCATATAACAAGGCCACGTGGGTGGGAAAAATACTGGTAACCAATACCAAAAAAATACAATTAGGCCTAAACAATAAACAAATGCAAACAAAACCAAATTTAAAAAACAAACAAAAAATGAAAACAAAACAAACAAAAACCAAACCAAAGCAAACAAAACCAAATAAAAAGACAAACACAAACAAAAAATGAAAACATAAAACATAAAACAGAAGTCTTGTGCACAAAAAAAAATATTATTTCTGTTGTTATGGATGTAAAATACAAAAATATAAAAAAGGTTTAAGCAGTCTTTTGCACAAAACAATTCATCTCATCTCTGTTTGGCTGGTCATCATAGCTCATTCTCTGGCTAAGGAACTGAGCAAAACTAAAAGAATGCACTGTCTGGATTTTGTAAACACACAATCCAGTACAGAAAGCAGAGCAACTTTAAGTCATACCATTAACACACACAGGACATAATACTCCTCACTTCAAAAGCTCTGGCGATATCACTGCTACAGGGAATGAATGACACGCAAAATAAAATCTGCAAAATGTCCCTCAAGAGGACAGTTTAATCCCTGAGCATTTGGGCTGCTGGGAGAGGCTGGCGTGTGAGCTGAAATCAAGACGCGTTCTTCACAGTGGACATACAATCACACAAGCACACTCAAACATACATACAGAGTGGGCCTGCAGAGAAGTAATATAACACCCAGGGAACAAGGTGCCACGCCTGACCGCGCCGAGTCGAGGGAGAAAAACAGACTGAGAGGGAGAAAGAGTAAGAGAGAGGTACAGCGAAAGAGAAAGCGAGGAGCAGAGGAGGGTAGAAACATTATCCCACCTTCCTGCTTTGTGTGCACCAGAGAAAGGGCCTTCACACATTACACAAGAGCAACAGGTTCGTGTTCATGAGACAAGCTCTGTCTGTGTGTATTTGTGTGGTATGTGTGTGTAATTACTACAGTCATTATAAAAGCTATTAACAAAAACACAAAAAAACATGCAAATTTACACATATATGTGTACACTACCATTCAAAAGTTATAATTAACTTTTATATTAACTTTTAATTATAAACAATAATTTTAAGCAGCAACTGATTTCAACATTGATAATAAGAATAAATATTTCTTGAGCAAAAGCAGCTTATTAGAATAATTTCTGAAGGATCATGTGATACCAAATGCTGCTGAAAATAATTTAATTAAAAAAAACTAAACCAAATAAAAAAACAAAGAAACAAACCAAAAACAGAACCAAAACTAACAAAAACCAAACCAAACAAAAAACCCTGAACAAAACAAAAAACAAACAAAAACAAAAAAACACAAAATCAAAACAAACAAATCCAAACAAAACCAAACTAAACCAAACAAACAAAAACTAAACCAAAACAAGCAAAAATCAAACCAAACCAAAAAATAAAAACAAACATAAACCAAATCAAACACACAAACTCAAAACAAGCCAAACAAAAACTACACCAAAACAAACAAAAAAGGAAGAAAAAATAAAAAATAAAAACAAAAAAACACAAAATAAACACAAAATCAAAACAAAACAAAGAAAAACAATCCAAAACAACAACAACAAAACAAAAAGCAAAAACAAAATACAGCAGTCTTGTGAACAAAAAAAATATTATTATCGATATGGAAGTAAAATGTAGGAGTCAGAATAAAATTAAATTGAATCAAATAAAAAAAAGGGTTTCATGTTGACATAAAAAGGTTTAAGCCATCTTTTAAATTGTAATATTTAATAATATTACTGTTTAACTGGTGAGCACAAGAAACTTCTTTTAAAAACATTAATTACATTATTATTAATAATAATAATAATAATAATAATAATAATAATAATAATACACTTTTTATTTTTTATAAGAATTATATCAATATAAAAACGAAAAAAAAAATAAAAATAAACTAGCTGGTGATTATGACCATATTCATACACTATAGCATTTAGAGGTTATTCCTATGTACTTCAAAGTACCAAAGAGACCAAAAAATTAAACGGTAACTATGATATTACCATACAACAAAACCACAGCAATGTCATAGTACTTCTTTGTAAGGGACTGAATTAATGCTTCAAGTCAAGTAGGTGTAGGAGTCGTAACATATTCAGACAAATAAATAGAGGTTGCAATGTTACAAAGCTGTCCTACAGCAAGAGTCACATTTGGTCATTGTTTTGAGGTGAGGGAATCCAATGGGGGGGTTGATCAACTAACCGCAGAATAAAATGTCAACCCGACCCAAGTTCAAGCCATCGCATTATCATGAGCAAAGCGTTCCTTATTTCACAGAACAGACTTCCTGTGTGGATGCATTTGACAGAACTTTGACAGAAGCCTGCATGCCTTTACCCCCACCCACCTCCCACAATTCCTAGCAGTTTCTCTCCATTACATTCATATTTCCGCAGCTTTTATACGAGTCCTGCAGAAGAGCAGTGGTTATTGGCCACGACAAAGGATTAAAGAAGCTTGGTCTCTCTTTTGAGATTCCGGATTCTCTGTTGGTTTGAAAAAGGGGATTACTTCAACAAAAAAAAAAGGACCACACTTGTATCCCCCTAGTTTTTTCGGGAAAGAAACTCGACTTTTTGTTTAAAGCCTGGTATCGATTTATTTCGAGAGACCCATGTAGAACTGACTCTTGTTTTCGAGAGTCCCTCAGACTGAGATCGGTTCTGGTATGCTTCCTGTCATACGGACGTGGCCAGCAGCGCAGTTGTGGAGTGAGAGGGGAGCAGCTGGATTCTTGGAAATTAAGTTAACTGGAGAGAGTGGTCTGGAGTCTCTAAGGCACTGGTGGAGGGGTTGGGATTCGTGGATTCGCCCCTGAGAAAACAGGCTGCTCATGCATCACGGTGCCAGGTGTAAAATGCCAGCGTCTGTCGACCATACCTTGCCAAAACTCCATCCATCAGTGATATTCAAATGCACTGATTTTGGGACCCCCCCAAAAAAGCAGATTGAATGAATTTCTTCAACACTTCATTGGTGTTCCATCACATTGAGCTTCCATTAAAGTGTGTAAGAATCACGAATAGGTTAAGAGCTGAGCAAAGCATATTACAGGAGGAAAAACATCAAAGATGACCTTTTAAAGGTGGTGTTAGGTGAAGTAGAAGCAATTCAGCATTTTAAAGAGAAAGTCCACTGCAGTTTTCAAATCATTGTACTTGAAGACATGTTCCACCAGACTTGACGCCACTGATATTACTGATTGGAAGGCCATGTTTATGTGTCAGGGTTGTGTGCCATCCAGAAGTGAACTGATAATGCCTTTTAAATTACAATTTAATCCCTGATTTGAAGTAGCAAAAATTATGCACAACTGCAGTTTGAAATTGAGTGCAAGGAAGTAGAATTAAATTGCATTCAAAGAAATTCATATCCTTGTCATTTTTTATTGTTCAACAGTTAGAATTTAATATATCACCGAAGCAATTCAATAATCACCTTGGCAATCTTATGAAGCCATTTCAATCATCCCATCAATCCAATCCTTTAGTTCTGTGGTTCTGTGGCATCTTCTTTTGCATAAAATTATATATCATTGTAGGCCTGGGCAATAAAACGGTATCGATATTTATCGACGGTACTCCTTCATCGATAACGATAGAAATAAAATGTTCGATATAGCGCACGATATAGGCACGTGCTACGAGTGATGCAGAAAGCACACAAACACGAACATGAGTGCTGTCCCTTGCCTGTGATGAGGAGATTGTGAATTAAAAAATGTATATTAGTCGAATTTAAAATTAAAAAAAAGGTGAATTTGAATGCAAAAATGGTACAGTCGAATGTTAGGTGTGCGTCAGGGAGCGTCATCAGTTGCGTGCGTGATGCGGTGATGATGATGTGAGTGACATTGTTGCATTTTAATGTTTTGTTAGTCTAGCCCAGTGTTTCCCAACCGGGGTGCCGCGGCACCCTGGGGTGCCGTCTGTCGAGAGCAGGGGTGCCATGTAAAAAATATATTCCGAAACCAAGCCAATATTCAGCGCATTTTTTAGACGGACAAATACGACTGCTGCACTCGTGTGTCACACTCGCGTGTCACACAAGAGATGTACAGAAAGCCATGCAAAGTTAAAACAATTTAAACATTTAGAAAACACTTCGCGAATTTGTGGAGGTTTATTCCGTTTCACTGCGTCTCATATGTTTTCAAATGCAATCTGTGTGATCGGCGATTCAGTCTCTTTTTTTATTTATGCAATGCATAAATACATGATGCTGTTTTGTTCATAATTGTTTATGCAATTTACAAAATTAT
>NW_015539882.1:233523-267268 GCF_001515605.1 Sinocyclocheilus anshuiensis
TTTATGCAATGCATAAATACATGATGCTGTTTTGTTCATAATTGTTTATGCAATTTACGAAATTATATTTGATTTATACATGTTAATTTAGACGTTATGCACGTTTTTTTATGGACAGTTATTTCATTGAATTGACAATTTAATATGCTGCATTGTTTTGCTCATTGCACCCCCGTGGCCTCGGGAGACAAGCCAAAAGTTTCCATAAGACTTATTTAATCTGCATATAACACATAAGAAAGGATATATTTGTTTACATTTTATTTTGTTTAACAAAAACAATTGTTGTTTGTCACAATAAATTGGGTAAATTAAAAACAGTGGTTACATTTAAACATTTTTTTCTATTGTGCTTTGTTTTAAAAATATCACCCAGCCCTAGTGTTCTCACGGTACCAAAATTTCAGTATTCGGTACCAATACCAGTGAAAATCCATGGTTCTCTGTACCAATTTCGGTACCTTAGCAAAACACAAAAACATGCTAATTAAAATTTTTTACTATACTTTCATTTAATCCAAACTGTGTACATATTTAATTTTAAAGGGCTTTTGAAAACATTCTAGAGTTATTCAGCCAAGAATAACAACTAAGTTAGCTAAAAAAAAAAGCCCAGAACTGCTTTTCTGACTGATATGACAAACAATGTTAGCCATTTGTACATTCTCTAACACGCATATTTTAGATTCACAATTAATTTAAAAGCCTCTGGTAAGTAAAAATAGTAAATATCATCATGTCCTCCTGTTTTTTTTTCCAGTAACGGCTATACACAAAGCAGCGCTCAGCTCACAAACGCTCCTCAGGCATTACAGGCAAGGTGAAGTGAAAATGACTTCCATAATTTTCTGAAGACAGTCAGTTTCCTACAGAAATACAGTGATATAAAAACACCCGCACCGGGTTTCGACTTTGACATGTGCAGTGCTCATGTTTATTCAACGAAGTCAAAGCCTTTTGGAAAATCTATTTGTGGTTGTCAGTTTTGATACTGTGGTGGGCCGCCACAAATTAATCAATGTATGGGAAACACTGATCTAAATATAAAAAATTAAAATGAAACTTACCTGCTTGAACTCTTTCATTTGATCTGGGTGTCTGTCTTTAAAGTGTTTTGTTAGTTTGGTGTGTTTCCTCCTTTTGATGTCGCCACGTCTCAGTGCTTTTATGAAGAGAGCGCATCTGCGCACCTTTCGGATAGCGCATCAAGAACCGGGTTGACAAGATACTCGGTACCACCGGTACTTAGAAAAACCTGGTACCGTAACGTTTTCATTTTTTTAGTACCGACTTGGTACCGAAGTACCGGGTCTTTTTACAACACTACCCAGCCCTATATCATTGTAATGATATATAATTTTCTCGCTAGAAAAGTAAAGTTTAAGAAGACAAACTTTGAATGCTGGAATGAAAAAGTCTTGTTTGAAAGTTTTGAAAAAGTCTTTATAGGCCAAATATTTATAGGACAGACAGACAGACAGATAGACCGATAGACAGAATGATAGATAGACCGAAAAACAGAATGATAGATAGAACGATAGACAGATAGAGTGACAGAATGATAGAAAAACAGATAGAATGATACATAGAACAATAAATAGAATGATAGAACGAACGACAGAATGACAGTCAGACAGACAGACAGATAGACAGATAGATAGATAGATAGATGACAAAGGAGGAAAGAACACTTCAGTTCCCAGAATGCATTACCTATGTTGAATTTCTTTAAATTGCAATTCAGTAAATTCTGATCTCCTCTTCTGATCTCCTTCTCCATTTATTGTCATTCAGATTCAAATTGCATAGTCAATATAATTCAAATTCCACTCATGAAATGACAGACAGCCAATTCTTAAATTGATTCATTTTTTGGTCAGTTCACAAAAAAACAAACATATGGCTTCAGAAGACTTGGAATACAATTCATACGAACTACTAAGGTGCATTTTGGAATGTAACAGTGCCTGAAGACTATATGCTTTCATTGCATGAAAAACCTGTTTGTGTTTCTCAACAGAAACTTTTTTTGCAGGTTTGTTTATTAAAATAAAGAAAATAATGACAGGATTTTCATTTTTGGGTGAACTTCCCCTTTAAGAGCACCTCTGACATTGTGCAGAAAAAAAAAGTATGTGCATGCGATCCCTTCAGAAATTCTTTCCTTGCGATAACGTAAAGATCAGATCCATCAGTAAGGGGGTCCATGATACCGGTGAGGCTGATATCAACGTTGAAGTCTTATCTCTGGGCACACGTTTCTCTCTCAAAGTGCCTGGAGTGCATTACGGCACAGATGAAAGAACCAGCATTTTCTGCCACATTGAAATGAACACCTTAATTGCCTACAGAAGGCGTGTGCTCAGGATGACACCAGCAAGGTTAAAACTGCAATGATGGCCGAGATTAACTTTTGAGAACACCATGAGATGGTCTAGACAGATTCGTCCAGGTGGCATTTCTAAAAAAACAGCCACACAAAATCATGCAACATTCATCACACAGCAGACCTCGGAGGAGGAGAACCACACATCAAAATCTGCTCACGAAATCTGCCTCAAACACATGATGTATCGGCAGTGACGGAAAGAGGTTTCAACCTGGTGCATCCGAAAACACACTGTAGATACGTACAAGCTCAAAGGTGTTTTTAAACGTGAATTTAGGTCACGGTGTGAGTCACAGATGTAGCTTGAATAAGCAAAAAAAAAAAAAAACTTATGACTCGTAGCAAGCCTGGCTGATGGCGAAAGAGAGCAGCTTCACACATCTCCAAACTCCCATGAGACAAAGCCCAGCGCATTCTCATACCACAGCCTTCACATGCTCCTGAGCTCTAAAAAAGGCCTGCTCAGAGACGGCCTATGAATAGAGCGCATTGTCATCCACAGGCCTTAATGTGTCCACGGTTTCATAGAGGCAGGGCCTCTGGGCTGCCGGAGCTGAATAATTAAAGAAGAGTTCTGCATTGAAAGAGTCAGGGTGCAGAGCGGCAGGCGGTCTGCTACAGCTCATGAGCCTCAATCTTTCTTGCTTTCATTTGTTCGCTATTCCCGAAGCACTAACCGCCCATGATATTGTGTTTGCCTTGGTAAAATGAGATTGTTCCCGAGTCCTTCGGCGAGGGGTTCGGCGAGTTGATGGTTTGGATAACAAGCCAAATGATCTGTCAGTAGTGCTGGGCGGTATGACCAAAAATTTATATCACGGTATTTTTCAAAATTATACCGGTTTCATACATGACGGTATTTTTTTTTCATGCATGACCGGGTGTTAACCATATTTTCTACTGATTGAGAGAGGAAAAAGTGACATGGGAAAAAGACACGGAAAACTTCAGTGAACATCAGAAAAGCAGCATGCATATTTCTGGTTAAAAATGAAAGGCCATCAACTGACAAATGGGAAGCATCACCATTCAAGTCAGCAGAAAGAGCCAAAGCTAGTTCACAGTTTACTAAACGGTGGCAAAGTTATTCTTGACTGTGTTGGATTGACTGCTTTGATGCGTTGCAATACGGTAGGGCATTTTTTTGATGCTTACATATATATTTTTATTGCCCCCCCCTATGAACCATAGCTATGGTTTATCCAAAAAAGTTGCTAGGTTTGTCAGTATGAATATTCTATGGAAAAAAGCCGCTAAAAGGGTCTGAAAGTTGCTAAATCTAGTGCTAAAGTCACGCTCGTGTGTGTGTGAGATGCTGGAGCTGATGGCAGGGAGCGGTGGATATTGTGGATGAGTTCTTCTGTGTCATCATGTTCTATTAGTTCTACAGCTTCAGTTTCGGAACTTTCACGCTTAGTAACACATACAGCTGTTCCCTCACCACAGTGCGACAGTGTCGCGTTCCGAACATTGTTTAAGCGACATACAGGAGCATTGCGGTATTTTAAAAATTCATATCATAACAAAAATAAACACCGGTATTCGGTATGAACCGGTATACCGCCCAGCACTATCTGTCAGCATCTATTGGAAAATATTGGAGAGGATACTAAATATCTACTCTACCACAGTAGTCCTGTTCTAAAATCTAGAAGGCCGCCTACGTAGAAAGCATTTGCGATGCCTGTTTCAAAAACCACACTACATCGCCTGAACCAAATTCCAAAGAATTGTTGTAAATATAGTTAATGATATAGAGCAATCCTAGAATTTCCAGAATGTTCAAGAATTTATATATTTCATTCATATTTCATATATATTTCATTCAATACCAAAAAGCATTGATAAGCAAAATAATTTAATTAAAATAATAGTATAATAAATTAATAATATAAAATGATAAATATATCATATTTATTTAAAAATATGTAATATGAAATAAAATAATTCCATGTTAATGTGAGTACTGTGCTTTAAATTCAGTCATCTATGAATGTACTTATATTTCATTCAATACTTTAAAGCATATATAAGCTAAATAATTTAATTAATAAACATTGTTATTATTATTGCTTATGAGAGCATAGTGCATTAAATTCAGTTGACTATAAATATTTACATTTCATTCAATAGCGAAAAGCATCTATAAGCTAAAAAAAAAAATGTTTAATTGTATTTACATTACTATTATTATTATAATATTATTTTTAATATGTTTAATATTAAATAAAATGATTAAATGTTAAATGCTTATTTGTTTCAATGCTGAAAAACATCAATGAGATAAAACATTTAATAAACACAATAACAATTAATAAAAATAACTGTTTTTTAATGGTTTATTAAAATATTCTGTCATTAGCTTAGCAAAATGAAATATGTCCAATTACAGGAACTCAAAAGTGAGTCAAAAGTAAGCAGACCAATTGGATTTCCAAATGGGCGGAGTCAAGCAAATGACAAAATGTACTTTCACTCATCACTTGCAGCAATCACTGCTGATTATTACACAAACTATTTCTCCTCTGAAAGAGATTTGTAAGAGATTTGCTGTCCATGTAGATTGTAGATAACAACACTCACTATTTCCTGTTTTTTACTCTCCGTTAGCTTCATGTTATCGCTCTGCGATTCAATTCCGTTTGACTCTCAACACAACATTTTTCTCAAATGTCCAACTTATAAAAGTGCCCCAGAACAAAATGTAAAAATCTGTGGCCGCTAAAACTTTAACAACCCCTGCTGCAGTGTCCAAAAACACAAAAGAACATTCTTTCCCAAGCAGGGAATGTGAAATTGAAAACAGTGAGCATTAGCCAACAGCTCGCCTTTTTATTTTTTTATTTTAGTCCGTGTGGAAAGATCCTAAGCAGAGTCTCTTTTAAATATGGCCTTCAAGCATCCCACTGCTGATATTCCAGAATTTGTCATTGATATATAAACTTGTAGTCAAAGTCACATATTTGGCAGCTTGCCCCTGGCTAAATTCACGAGCTGCGACGGTTGGGAAGGGCCCGTTACAAACATGCAAATCCCAAACAGTGCCGTTCTAAATGGTATAAATAACAGAAATGCCTTTTATTCTCATTGGTCAGACAGGCATTTCTAATTACAGTTAGGCTATTTAATATCTGTTGTTCTCCGGTTGTCAGTCAAAATGACAGTTCTTGCGTGAACATTATAGGCCTATATATACCCAAGCCAATTTATTATTCCTTCCTTTTTGTCTTAGTGTTTAAAAATATTGATTAAATACAACAGTTCAATAAACACGTACTGCCTGATTTAGCTCTATTTCATCAACAAAAATAGTTTCAAATAAAGTAACAGCTCAGCCGCTTCACATCTCAAAAGCAAACACAGGTGTTTCATTCATGAATGAAAGTGCGTTTTTGAACGAATCTAGTGAGTCAGTGATTCATGATTACCCATTCATTCTTATTATATTGTTTTAGATAGAAATTTTAAAAAGCTTATAAACAAATTTTAGAATTTTACAGATGAAAATGATGCCATTGCAAAGGTGAAAAGAAAATGCCCCTGTAAATCACTTCACCTCATATTAGGAAGGCTAATTTTTTATCAGAATTTTTGACAGGGTAGGCTATGACAGCTGTCATATCATATACACTGCCATGCCCAGCTGATGCAAATAATAGAATTTATATCTTCACAGAAGAAAGCCCTGTCTAGACTCTGCCCCAGTATGAGTTGTGTGCTGAATTCTCGTTTTTCGTTTTTTGGAAAAAAACGACAAAACGAAAAAGGAGCCGTTTTCTAATTTTTCTACTTTCAATATTAAATCAAAATGCAGCTGCATGTCGTGCCAAATCTTCTCACGGCAGAGTCATCAGCTTGAGATCGGCCTTTTAGAGACCGCCGATCAATCATCCCAACGTGATTATCGGCCGATAGTGATCGGTAGCCGATCAATCGGAGCACCCTTAGCTCTAATCATCAAAATTAAAACAAAAAAACTTTTGAAATGTTTTACTTTACATGTAATAAATCTAGACTATATGAAAGTTTCACTTTTTGAAATAAGTTACCAAAAAAATTAACTTTTTCACGATATTCTAATTTTTAAAGATGCACCTGTATATAAACAACAATTTTATCTCAATGATACTAAAATAATACTGCTTGGCACAGCATCTTAAAAACAAGTGACGTAATGACCAAAATATTTATCCGATGCTTTATTTAAAGATGCAACTATTATAAAAGGGTTTTAACAACCCTGACAATTAAAAACAATCCTGTAGAAAATTCCACATTACAGTCATCAGTTTGTTCCTTACTTTCTCTCACCCATTTCCTTATTATTATAGCTCTATCTAGTAGAGGTCAACCGATGTATCGGTTTTGCCGATTAATCGGCACCGATAGTTGATTGCTGGAACTATCGGTTATCGAGCTATCGGTATCGGCAAAATCCACTATCGGTCGACCTCTACTATCTAGTATTCACTATGAGCGAAATGTTTAAAATGAGAGATGATACCGATCAATGCACTGTGGACAGATAATAGAAAGGTAAAGGGTCTCTAAAGGCTTGGAAACACAAGTACATTGTTCCTGGGCAGCACTGTGATGTAAACAGAGGACTTGATTGAGACCACATGACTGCATTCCTATAGCAGCTTCAGAGACGCACACAGGAGATGGACAGTAAAACTGCTGCGGCTGCTGCCGTCCAGCTGTGCAACCGCTGTCTGTCTGCTGCAGGATCATGTGACTATGCCACTCTTAACGCATGTCAGCAATTTAACATCCAGGGCAGAAAATGTGAGTGGTGCTTGGCCAATGCAAAATGTTAGGGTATTACTTTAGGTGGTTGCTTACTGGTCTAAGACAAAAGAGGTCATATTAGGTAGCTGTTGATTGGGTTCCTCCTTCAATGCATACAGGATTTTTTTTTTACCCATTTTATCGTCTTCAAACGCAAACGCATTGTCTTCAAAAGCAATAGCACACTTCAACAACCAATATGAGCATGAAAAATAGTAAAAATTATGCTTGCTTGCTAATGAAAGACATTAATTATGTGTTGAAACAACATTCAAAAGTTAAAAAAAAAATTTTTTAAAGAAAGTATTAGAATAATAATTAGAATGTATTACATTGATCAAAAGATTTCAAATAAATGTTGTTCTTTTGAACTTTCTATTCATCAAAAAAAATCCTGAAAAAAATGTATCATGGTTTCCACAAAAATATTAAACAGCACAACTGTTTTCAACATTTACAATAATAAGAAACATTTCTTGAAATCATTTTAATATGGAGTGAATTAGCATATTTGAATGATTTCTCAAAGATCATGTGATACTGAAGACTTTAATGGCTGCTAAAAAATCAGCTTTGCATCACAGTAATAAAATACGTTTTAAAATATACAGAAAACTGCTATTATAAATTGTAACAATATTTCACAATATTACTGTTTTTACTAGCCTAATTTTTGATAAAATAAATGCAGCTTTGGTGGGCATAAGAGACTTCAGGTTTAAAAAGGGATAGTTGACCAAAAAAAGTGATTATCTGTAATAATTTACTCAAACTCATGTTGTTCCAAACCTGTATGGCTTTCTTTTTCTATGAAGTATTTGGACATATTTAATTTTTTGTCCATACAATGCAAGATTTTCATTGGATGGACAGCTGAAACATCCATCGAAATATCTTCTTTTGTTTTCTGCAAAAGAAAGCCATAGAATTGTGCCGAATTGTGTTGCAAAAAAAAAAAACGTTTTCCTGAACACTCATTGGTCAAATAAACAGATAGTCCGGCCCCAAACTCACACCATCGCTTGAGTCAGTGTTGCTGTAGTCACGATGTTCATACATACAGAGCAATATTTTAATAGCACCATCATGTTTACACTTTTCAAGAGTTCTTGATAGTTGTCTCTGCATTTGAGGCTTGGATAGAGCAAGTACACATATCGAAACAATTACACACTCCAGCTTTAAGACCTAAATGTTGCAGATTTTTTTCAGAAGGGTTGAAGATTTCCATCTGAAACAAATCAAGCCTTCTCTCTACATGTAGTCATCAAGGTTCACGAAGGGCAATGCAGACATCTGTTACGTTTTAACACCAAACCCAACACATGTGCAATCTAATGTGGTAAAATATTTAACTTATTAAACCCATTCAACGCCACTTTCACCTCCAATTACGAGTGTATCAAGGCTTAACGACTGAATTACAGCCCTTGGTCAAAATAGTTACCTTAAAACTCAAGAAAAAAAAATATTAGCACTGGAATCAAAAATAGGGCCCTATGATTTCCGCGATGCAGAAAACGCGGACAATATTGTGGAATCCAGTCATAAAAATGGAATTTACAGTATAACAAGGAATGTCACAACATTTGCCCAATTTTGGACGGATAAATCAAAAGTAGGCCAGTAGAATTAAATCAGAATGCGACATGGACTAGAGTCTGTGAATATTGAGCCGTGAATAGTAGATATAGCTACTACTTAAATATGAACACTGCATGTTCTGCGCATCTCTGTGTGAATGAATAGCGCAGACACGCGGTTTCATTTACTGTTTTCAGCCTCTGCCACCTCAATATATGAGTACATGAACACATAAACATAATCTCTAAAACTGCTCTGAGAGTCATCCATGAGCATTTTACCATTTCTTTTGAGCAACTGTCGTCATATCAAACAGAAACCTAAAGGTCTTCACAGCAACCCGTCAAAATAAACGTTCAGTTAACTTGAAGAAATTGTGACAAATATATTATTGTAATAATAGTATTGCTTCTAATAATAGCCTAATTTATTTTTTAAGGAATATTCAACAGAATTTATTTAGCAGAAAAATGTAAATACACAAATAATAATAAATAAATTTTTAGAAAATCAATTAAATAGAGATGCTTTTGATTATTACAATTTAATGAAACCGTTAAAATGGAATCCAGAAAAATCATGAAAAACACAGTATTTGGTTAAAAAAATAAATGAAACAAACTGAATTTGAGAAAAAAAACATTTCATAGGGCCTTAAAAATGTAATTTTTGTTAAACTTTTAATAAATTGTGTAAGTTTCATGATTTCAATTAATCAGTCGTGCTTTTTGATTAATACAAATTTTATTTAACCATTAAAGGGGTCCTATTATGTTCTTTTACAAAGTCTTGATTTTGTTTTGGGGGTGTACTAGAACATGCTCTCATTCTTGGTGGTTCGAAAAACGCAATATTTTTCACATAATTTACATTATTACAATACCTTACTCCCCAGCCTGGTACAAACCACTTGATTAGTTCCGGGTTTGATGAAGGCCCGCCTTCCGAAAAACGAAATGTGTTGTGATTGGTTAGCTGTCCCAGTGCATTGTGATTGGCGAACAGCTTAGATGGTGTTTCAGTACTGCCACGCCCCTTGCCAAAGCAGCAAGTTTCGTCTGGATGGCATCAATATTGCCATATCAATTTGAGCCTGACTCAGACCCCGAGAATATTGAACAAGAGGATCACGCAGAACCTTTGCACACACGGATATTGCAAGACATATTAGAGTGGACTCATAATTGAAGTGTAAATTCTGCAGATTACATCACTGTCCAGTATTGACGCACTCAACCAAGCATTCTAACCACAACCTCGACCCTCCCCAACCCCCAACCATTCGAATTTCCGTAGGCGGGAATTATTTTAATGATATTCTAATGGGCCACTTTGTGACATCACAAAACCCAGAAAACAACACTGTAGTCCAAACGAGCCGTTCATTGTAGTTCTTGAAAAGGGATTTTTTTAAAACTAAATATCTCCCTTTGGAGTGGACTTTGAGATTTGTAACTTTATAGATCTTTTTTATGCCCAAACATACACACTACACGCTGACTAAAATTCAAAAAGTGATAAAGCATAATAGGACCCCTTTAAAACAGAGTCTAGAACAATTCAAATAAAAAAAAAAAAAAAACAGAATTTTGAAAAAAGTTAAACAGAGTTTGGGAAAAAATAAAATGAGGCCCTAAAAAAACATGGAGTGTTTGGAAATGGAAAAAGAAACAACGTCCGAGTTACATCCTCAAAACCAGGACATGCTTCCTGCTATAAGGAAGCAAATGACGTTATTTCTGGAACGCATTATTTACAGCATTATGAAACACCAGTTGTCTCCCTTCCTATTTACTTAGCACATTTTCCTCTAATCGGGACAGACAGCAGGTTTGGAGGAAATGAGCTTACACCTTTCGCTTAGCGATGGGGTTAAAGGTCAACTTGAGCCGGATGTGGTTGCAGAGTGGTCAGCGGGCCGAACAGGCGCTCTTTGAAGCAGCTGTGTTCTCGAATGAGAGCTTGGTTACAAATGCAGCATCAAGTTACACAGTCATACAGCAAAAAATATGCACTCAATTCCCTGTATAAGAAATGTCCTCCAAGAGCAGGAACAGATTTAGCTTCACTGAAGCTGTGGAGCAAGTCAGCAAGGTGTGAAATTGTTTACTACCTTTCATAAGGCAATAAGTGGCTTCTACACTAATAAATGGTGCAAATTTGAAAGTTTATTAAGTGTCTGTGAGTCTCAGTCTATGAATAAAATCAAGCAGTTTAAGCTTGGACTGGAATGAAATGTAACAGTTTGAGCTTGTCCATACGTCTCCCTCAACATCAATGGCTCCAGTTATGCTACATCGGACTGATGAAGATTATCTCGTAGGCATCCGATGACACTCTTCCAACAGACACAACAACAACGAGAAAAATTACAATCCATGCGTAACGTGGGAAACTGGATGTGTACAGGCATGTACAGAACTTGTGTAACTCTAGTCTCGGTATCATATCGTTAAGGTTATTTGGAGGTAGAGCATGTTAAACATATGCTAACAAGATTTCCAAGTCTCTTGTGCGACTGCAATTTGTACAAGCTTGTGAAATACTGTATGTTTGTTTAGATAAAGAAAAACAACTTTGTCTGATTAGTCCTCTCAATTAGATCTTAACATCTGCTTTGAGTGGGGAAGGGGGTCACAGGGTCAACGGACAACAGTGATTGGATGAAAGTGGCGGATAAGCAGTTTGGAGGTCAGTCAGATGACATAATCCCACAAGGCTAACAGCAGTCAAAGGAGATTTGCGGTAATAGATCTCCTTTATCACGCTTCATGAAGATGCAAGTGCAAGTTCGCTTTCTTAGACGGCGTATCTCATGAAACCTGTCAAGAACGAGCCTTGTCTATATTTGATCCCAGAAAAAAAATCACACAAAATGTATATTTTGTATGAAGAAAACAAAGCCTGCATTGTGACCTAAGCACATTTTCCCCTATAAAATAAATCAATATTGTAATGTATCAGGATGTTCAGGAGAATCAGTATTTCTTGGTGATTCTCGTTATAAAAAAAAAAACAAATACAACAGTAGTTTTTTTTTTATATATTAGCATAAATTAAAGTCAACACAACATATAGTCCTATAATGTATAAATATTTTAATATGGATATATATGTGTCTGTGTCTGTGTGTGTGTGTACATCAAAAACTAATTTTAATATATATGTATAAATATATAATTATATAATGTTTTTTTTATTTAAAATAGCATTTGTCGATATTTAACATCAATGTAATAAATTATACCTATTACATTATTTAAATTAATTATTAAATTAATATTTAATGTAATATATATATATATACAATATATTATACATATAATACATAGAATTATTTAAAGTAGTATTTGTCAATATTTAACACTTAATGTAATATATATATATATATATATATATTAGAGATCGACCGATATATCGATATTTTTCCCGATATTTAAGCATTTTACAATAATCGGATATCGGTTTTGTAATATCGGATTCACCGATAAACGCCGCCATCTTGTGGATGTTTTGAGAATTGCGTGCAGGATCACCATTGCAGCACATCTGAGGGCAAACAAGACAACAACAACGGCATGCACGGGTACTTGATTTACTGTAGTTAGTAAACTTTATTTAACATAACAGCCATTAATGCACAAATTAGATGTATTACATAAATGCCTGATATGCAGTTTATGCAGCTTGGCTCGAAGAAATAGAGACGAACTCACGGAGTCACGTAAGATAATCCGTCAAGTCCTGTCCCAATAAAGACGTAACTTTGCGTGAATTAAATAATATGCAGCCATGAATGGGCGTATGTTGGAAATAAAAGTGCTGAATTTAATTCGTTATGTGTAATGTGAAGATTAAATTTAACATGAAAGACTGCTAATTTTCAACACTTTTTTTAAGATGACTGAAAGGAGGAAAAACCAAAGTGAAGTATGGACTTACTTCACTCAGTCATTTATTTACTTTATAACAGTAAATAAATATCGGTTCTGCATATCGGTTATCGGGCACATAAACATGCAAATAATTGGTATCGGTTATAAAATATCAATATCAGTCGATCACTAATATATATATATATATTAGCTCATTTTCTTTATGCAAAATAGAATTTCTTAATGATGTGGGGTGAAATGTGACATGGGCACGTTCTTGAAGCTTCATGAGATTCATCCTAGAACACCTGAGTATAAGGCGAGGTAAAGAGGCATTTTTTAGTTCATTAACCTACATTGGGTCATGAGAAAGTTAGATGTACAAGGAAAAGAAAAAAAACACTGGTGTGATGCCGTGAACAGGGAAGTGCTGTTTAATATACATTTTTCTATGGAATACTTGGAGTGGGGGAAAACCGGGACTCGTGGTATTTGCTCCCACAGAGACTAAAGAGAGGGAGAGAGGAAATTATGTCAGTCACACCAGATGCTACAGCATCTGTTAATAACCTCTATGTGTAAACAAACCATACATTCCCTACTAAATCTTCACAAAATCAACCAAAAGCTAGCAAAGACAAATATAAAATTAAAACTGCAGGTAAAGCAGTGAGATGCCATCTGTCTGGCACAGCTTGCGAATAATTTATGGCATTTAGCAAATGTCACGATCTCCCCATGTCCAAGCACAGGTGACTGGCAGTGACACAACCTCAGCACCGCTATCTTGCACCGCACGCGGCACCTCGACCCCACAGCACAGCCCCTGTCAGCTCTCATCAGAGCCCCTCACATACCTCACAACATTCCATCACTTCCTCTCTCTTCTGCATTTGCCATACAACAACACTGACTAAATGCTCTAAAAATCCAGCTCCTTTAGAACTTCAGAATAAAACATTTCTTTACAGGGTAATACAGATCTATAAAATGAATCTACACTTTAGTATGGATCAGAATATATATATATATATAAGAACGAACTGTTCGGTGCTCGGAGATTTTCTGTCCCTCTCAACGAAGCCCCGCCATATCTGAAGGGCTCCGCCGTTAGAGTCAGCAGTGTAAGATGTGGACTGTCAGTGCGGTGAAGCTCGCCAATCGGAGCGGGGTGTGTGTGTGTTCGTCTCCAGCCCCTCTCCCTCTCTTTCTTTCTGTCACTCTCTCATGACGCAAGGCGACTGTGTTTTTTACAGCCGCGAGGGGGCGACAGAACGACTCTGTTTGTGTTTACGTTTCCACAAATAATCATTTCATAATGACAATACCTGTTCAGGTTACATTTATATTTGTTTAAATACATAAACATGAACGTAAATGAAATTACAAATAAAATATCTTAAATAAAAAGAATCAACTTTGATTTAAATTGATCAAGTGACAGTACATTTGAAAAAAAAATGTCTTCAAAATATTAAGCAACTGTTCTTAGCACAGATAATAAATGTTTCTTGAGCACCAAATCAGCATATTAGAATGATTCCGAGTGTATACATGTACTACAGTTTAGACCACAAGCATTTACACAGAGGAGAACAAAACAAAACACTAATCCCATCTCAATCCCAAAAGTATTGTGCTACACAAATGTAGTGACGAAGGCTTCGAGACGCCTCAACCACATCATCCTTTTTTCTACACTTTGGGGATTGAAAGAAAGCAAACAAACAAAAAAAACTCCAAACTGTCATCTAAAAAGTTAAGGCGGAGACATTTTTTTTTTTCAAGTTTAAATAAAATTCAAGTTTTCAAACACTGTTAATTTATATGTGATGTTTCTTTTTAATTCGTTTCTTTTTTTGAACACCTTAAAGTTTCATGTAATGAAACCTTCATTACTTTACCCATGGTATGCTTCATTTATTGATGGAAAAATGATCAGTTGCATTCAGAAAGTCAGAAAAATCAACAAAAACATTTTTTTTGAAAAAAAAAATAAAAATACTCACAGGGAAAATACAAGAGAATATAAACAACATACGCCATGACGAACATCTCAAAGCATTCTGCACGTGCTCCACGCTGCAGGAAGACATCAAAACAAAACAAAAAAACGGACTGTCTCACTCGGCCCAAGTCGATTTCAAACTCCAATGAGAACCAATGAACTTAACTAATGAACAGCATGACCGAGAGTGACACTGAAACGCAGTCTGCATAAAGGAGAAACCCCACAAAACAGCGCTGGTCCATGTATGCTGAAGGCTCAGATCTTTTTGCTCTTGATGTATATGTCACTATATAAAATGTACACAATCCCACTCGTATAGTTGTGGTGATATGAAAGCGAATCGGTGAAGGTCATACAATAGACGTTGGTGCATGTCAGTGTCTTTCCCTTCGTTTCTATAGATAAAAGCACCAAAGTAACCATGTGACGAACCATAGCACCACACTGGGATAACAAACGGAGCTAAGAAGCAAATAATATAGCCATCTATCATTGAGATCACAGCAGACTAGGCACATGAACACTTCACCTTCGCAACCTGAGGACTTTGCAGTGTGAAGATCTTCCAGAATCGAATGAAGAGGCATCAGAGCGGATTCTTCCCAAACTACTGGCGAGTAGGGAAAAACAGAAAAGAAATGATACAGCAAACCAATGTGTGCCATTAAAAAGGTTAAAAAGAAAAGAAGAAAACGTAAAAGGAAGCATGCACACAAGAACAGGTATACATACACCTGCTACAATATCACATCAGTACAATTTGATAGAGGATTAGCATGTAAAAAAAATAATTCAGAGCTCCAAAAAAAAAAATAAGTCACTCCAGTGCTAGAACATCCAAACATAAAAACGGAACAAAACAGATTTACACGAAAGTCTCACTCATGCAGTTGTAATGGCTTGGGCCGTCGACATTCGGAATTGCGTCGGCACCAAGACACTCAAAGTTAGCAAAATTATATACATATCAGTTTAAAAAAGGAAAGAGAAAACACAAAAATAAAGTGTTTCAGGATCAGCACTATCCAAAAAACAGTATTTCCTCCCAACAGCACTACTTGAAGTTTTAATCCCAAAATAAAGGTGAGCTCTGACAAATGTTTTTAAATAGTTAATCTCCAACTGATGCTGGTTCATTAATCCCATTTTCCTTGGAAAACAACAAAAGATCTTGTAATCGAAAAACAAAACGACAGAAAGGACAACAAAAATATTCAGAGAACCCTTATGCACAAGTGCTTTTGTCTGTAGGCCCTGATTCCAGTGACAAGCTGTCTGTCTGTGTGAGACCGTGAGATAAGAGAGACTTTTTTTTTTTTTTTTTGAGCAGCCCTGACAAAGTTTTCGTTCCCGTTCGGTCCTGGAAGCAAAGCCGAGGCCCTCAGGATTGGTGGAAGGAAACTGTCGTGCTGCCACTCACTCGTTCTCCGGTGCTCTGATGAGGTTTCACTGTCTCTCTGGGACAAGTCGTCGCTGCAGATTTGGCAGGTGCGGGCGCTGATTCTCTGCATCTGCGTTCTGCCGAGTCAGAAGTCTTGATGTCTTCAGCAGTGGAGCTGAGAGGCCGGGGATCTGCTGATGGCTGCTGTGTTGGTGCCTCCCTTATCCTCTGACAGATCTCTGCGTAGCTTGGCTTCCGGGACTCCTGGTTAAACACAATAAATGAATCAAATCAAATCAATCAATTTAGGTTATCGATTATGCATTATTGCATTGTGAAATGTAAATCATATTGTCATTCTTTGTAACCAAAATGTAGCATAACAAGAGCCTTTAAACCATCTGTGTACATTAAAGAACATGAACAGGATCTTTTATCTAGAAGTCTCTTTTGCTCAGCAAGGCTGCATTTATTTAATAAAAAAAAAATGCAGTAATATTTTCAAATGTTCCGTTTTAAAATATAATTTATTCCTGTGATGGCAAAGCTGAATATTCATCAGCCATTACTCCAGTCCTCAGTGTTTCTCATAATATACTGATTTTATGCTCAAGAAAAATTATCATCATCAATGTTGAAAACCGTTGTGCTGCTTTATATTTTTGTGGAAACTGTGATACAGATTTTCCAGAATTTTGATGAATAGAAATTTCAAAAGAACATCATTTATTTGAAAAAGAAATATTTATAAATTATATACATTTATAAATGTTTTACTTTCACCTTTGATCAATTTAATATGTCTTGGCTGAATAAAAGTATTCACTTCTTTCAAAAAACAAATAATAATAGAAATAATAATAATAATACTGTCCCCAGACTTTTTAATTTTAGTATATATCGGCTGTTAAAGAGTTTGAGCCAATCACAAAGAGCTGAAGGAGCGGATGCAATAAAGCACAACAGTTCCATATGATATATGTTTCTGTACAACCCACAAAGCAGGTGAGGTTTTTCCAAAGTTTTTTTTTTAACTGCTGAATACCTGGTTAAAACACACACACACACACACACACACACACAACTACACTAGCCACCATCAGAGCTTGTTTTTACCATATAAATTTAAATCATGGTAAAACAGCTCAGCAGTGTCCACCAATTGTACCACTTGGTCTCCTAACACTCAACTACATATATAATTATATAAACCTAAATATTCTGCTATAAAAATAAAATATACTCTAATTGTTTTTTACACCCTTTTTGATTCAATTACTAAAAGGTTTGATTCCACATGGTGAGGCTACCTGGACACTTACCGATATTGGATTGCTCAGTGGTGCGGTTTTAGCAGCGGGTGTCTCTGAGCATTTCTCTGCAGGTGTCTGCATCTCTTTAGGTTTTTCTACAGTTGTCGGGCTGTAAAATACAAGAAAAACAAGCAGTCCATATATTACAATTTGTCATTTTCTAGTTTTCCAGCATTTCATAATTCCCCAGAAGTACACTTATAATATTAGTCAAAGTTAGGTCATTTTACATGATTATTTTCTTCTGTACCTTTAAGACTTTATGTACATGTTATTTATGATTAGCTGACCTCATTCTATGTGAAAGTAAACACCACCTCTGCCAAATTGCTGAATATTACTAAATAAGTGTTGACAAGTAAAATTGGGTGTTTATCTCAATGAAATCTTGAAACACCTTTCAGAGTGCTTCAAGCTATTTATTTTGGAATGCCACAAATGAAAATATCCCCACAACCTAACGGAATCCTGAGAAAGCACACCTGTCACTGCGACAGCTGTAAAATTGCTTCAGAAAAAATAATAATAATAATGAGGCTTTTCTCATGATTTAAGCCTGTAACATCCACATAAGCCAGTGAATTATTTAGTTTTCTGACAGTATGCTATTTGAAAGAACATATGGCTGAAATGCCATAAAAGTTAGTTAACATCTGAAATCACTTCCAACACCTTTAAGTGAAAACTGATTTGTCACATGTATTGATTAGTTACTCAGAATAAGAAAACCCACTTTGTAACGGCTGGAGAGGGTGAGTGTTGGTGGTCCACTGGGGTCTGAGCAGCAGGAGCAGGAGCAGCCTGCACAGATTCTTTGGGGGTCCCTGAGATCACACGGCTGGTGACCACATCCTTATTTAGAGGCTGTGGAGAGACAAAGGGGCCTCTGTGAAACTCCTACGGCAAGGACAGCATGAACAAACATAACAGCTGGACAGCAGGAACTAACACACACACACACTTACTCACTCTACAACACTCAAAACACCCAAGGACTTGTCATGGTTATGACTGACAGCAAGGTCTGCTGTGAACATGGCATTCCATGCACGAAGTTAAAATTCAAAAACCAAGAGCATTTGGTAAATTCTCTACAAATCGAAAATATAAGCCTGAAACGTTTTTCCTCTTCCTTTTTTAAAAGTCAAAAAGTCAGTTTAATGCTGCAGCACTCAAACACAAAAGACACTCATGAAAGACTGAATGAAAGTCAACCTTGTCTTTAACTGCTCCAGTGACAATGTCAGACAGTCGGTTGTCAAGGCTGTTTTCAGTTTTTACTTCAGGTTTTAGATTTCCTGCGGCTCCAGGCAGAGGAGGGAAGCTGGACAGACCCAGCTCAAAGCTGGGGGAGGGAGTGCGCTCCTGAACAGGAGGGGGCGACGGTGTTGCTGCTCTCTGTTAAAACACACAGGTTGAGAAAAAGTACAACAAAATGTGTAATACGAAATGTGTACAACAAATTGAGCCCGCATTGGCACATTTATTTGTAACTCTGACTAACTTTTGGCTATTCCTCAATATGCTACATTATTACACAGCACTACAGAAAAACTATTCTTATTGATCAATCGCAGCATACTCAGGCAACTGATATTTTTCTTTTTTACATGGATGTGCTAGTTTTATGTCTTTCGTTTCACTCTGGGTTCTTTTCGCTGTCATAAAAAAGTAACTCAAATCAATATTTCGTGTGCATTTATTTGTTTACTTGGCTGTGCAATAAGCAAGATAATGTACATTCAGCCCTTCAGGCTTGACTGCATATTATATTTTACTTGAAGTACATAGAGTTTCCTATCATAACAAAAGTAAAACTCAACAAAACATTTGTCTATGCAGTGTTAGCTGAAACAAAGCAAATGGCATACTGGAAACTTGTTGTCATCTCTTCTTTTCCTGTATCCATAACCGCCCCTTCTTCAAAAGAAACAAAATCCAATCAAACAAACAACATGGAAAAAATTACCAACATTTATTAAGGAAACTTTTTTCCCCATTTTGGATATGGTATTACAAAAATATGTATGAAATTAATAAACAGCTGATGCAGATGTGCAGCATTACCTTCCACGGCCTGCATTCAGAGAGTAATCGGCTCCATTCACTTCCATTCGTCCACTTCCAACCTGGTCCCGGCGTGGATAGCCCGGACCGCTGGGAAGTCGAGGTCGGCTACCCATGTGATGAACCTGTGGAGGACGCATCCCATTGGGAACTCTCTCCGAAGGGAAAGTAGAGAAAGCAGCAGGGTTTTCCAGCAGATAGGTTAAAAAATACCTAAAAAATACAGCTAACTAACACAAAACAATAAAAACATCATAACATCATAAAAAACAAGATTTTTGAAAATCATGATTTTTGAGTTATCCGTTTTTGCAAATAAACTCTTCATATACAGTATCTCACAGAAGTGAGTACACCCCTCACATTTTTGTAAATATTTTATTATATCTTTTTATTTGTTTACTTGGCTGTGCAATAAGCAAGATAATGTACATTCAGCCCTTCAGGCTTGACTGCATATTATATTTTACTTGAAGTACATAGAGTTTCCTATCATAACAAAAGTAAAACTCAACAAAACATTTGTCTATGCAGTGTTAGCTGAAACAAAGCAAATGTCATACTGGAAACTTGTTGTCATCTCTTCTTTTCCTGTATCCATAACCGCCCCTTCTTCAAAAGAAACAAAATCCAATCAAACAAACAACATGGAAAAAATTACCAACATTTATTAAGGAAACTTTTTTCCCCATTTTGGATATGGTATTACAAAAATATGTATGAAATTAATAAACAGCTGATGCAGATGTGCAGCATTACCTTCCACGGCCTGCATTCAGAGAGTAATCGGCTCCATTCACTTCCATTCGTCCACTTCCAACCTGGTCCCGGCGTGGATAGCCCGGACCGCTGGGAAGTCGAGGTCGGCTACCCATGTGATGAACCTGTGGAGGACGCATCCCATTGGGAACTCTCTCCGAAGGGAAAGTAGAGAAAGCAGCAGGGTTTTCCAGCAGAGTGGTTCCACGTTCTGTTGTGAGTCGAATGTGTGTTTTGTTGTGGTTCCTGTTTGAATGAAAGAATGGTTACACAGCTGTTTTCTATTTTAATATATTTTGAAAAGTCATTTATTCCTGTGATGCAAAGCTGAATTTTCAGCATCATTATTGCAGTCTTCAGTGTCACATGATCCCTTAGAAATAGGGTGACCAGAAGTCCCTTTTTTTATTTTTGGTGTCCCGACTTATTTTGAAAAAATCATGTTTTGTCCCATATTTCTACATTTCTTTATGACTGGGTGATAAGAGAGAGTAGTGGAAGTGTTCTGTCACACAAGAACAGCCTAATCAAAGGTAACTAAGCTTGTCATAGAACAAAATTACCATCCAATCACAATTCGATATCGATTAACATGCAGTAAGTGAAAGCAGGACAGGCGGAATCACGCTGAATTACACACAACAGAAATGCTCTCTCAGCCGCGCGATCCCAGTTCTGCGATCAGTTCTCCTTGCGCCTTAATTGTCAAATACACACAGCTGTCAAAATGTCCATCGTGTGGAGTATCTCACATAAATAGTCGGTTATGGCTTAAATGAATGTAAACAGGTGGGTGAAAACCGGATGTGTGTCAGTATATTACATTCATTTGGCCTTAAAGGGACCAGTCTCCGAAGGGAGGGGAACATGCTCTACTTCAGTATGTCACAGTACATGTTGGCATTCATGGTTCTCTCAATTAACTGTAGCTCCCCAGTGCCGGCAGCACTCATGCAGCCCCAGACCATTACACTCCCACCACCATGCTTGACTGTAGGCAAGACACACTTGTCTTTGTACTCCTCACCTGGTTGCCGCCACACACGCTTGACACCATCTGAACCAAATAAGTTTATCTTGGTCTCATCAGTATGACTGGGTGATCAGAGCGAGTAGTAGAAGTGTTCTGTCACGCGAGAACTGACTAATCAAAGGTAGCTAAACTTGTCGTAGGACAAAATTACCATCCAATCACAATTCGTTATCGATTAACTTGCAGTAAGTGAAGGCAGGACAGGCGGAATCACGCTGAATGACACAACAGAAGCGCTCTCTCAGCTGTGCGCCCGCGCGATCCCAGTTCTGCGATCAGTTCTCCTTGCGCCTTAATTGTCAAATACACACAGCTGTCAAAATGTCCATCGTGTGGAGTATCTCACATAAATAGTCGGTTATGGCTTAAATGAATGTAAACAGGTGGGTGAAAACCGGATGTGTGTCAGTATATTACATTCATTTGGTCTTAAAGGGACAGCAGCCTAATTAAATACCTGTCTGTCTCAATGTTAATCAAACAACAAATATGCTAAATAAATGTATATATGTTAAACCTACTGTATTAGAAAAACAAGTTTATTTAATACTTAATTTGTGTCTATTGCATTTGGCTTATGGTTTGTAATTTGCTTTATTTTTATATAAAAAAAATAAGTGTGTGTGTGTGTGTGTGTGTGTGTTATAATTTAGATATCATGAATTAAAATCTCATATCATGGTCATTTATGTCAATCGTGGTCAATGAATGTCTTTAAGATCACTAGAAAGCTACAGACAGGTGTGTTTAATTAGAGTTGGAGCTAAACTCTGCAGGACATTGGCCCGCCAGTACCGAAGTTGCCCAGCCCTGATTTATTTGAAATAGAAATCTTGTCAAATAAAAAAAAATATTTACTGTCACTCTTGGTCAATTTAAAACATCCATGCTGAAAGTATTAATTTCTTTCTTTAAACTGATACTGTAAATGTATATCAGATGTTTTCACTGTAACAAAAGTACCTGTATCGAGGTGCATATTGTCGCACAGTTAGTGGAGATGTTGCTGATTTAAATGTTGGAGAACCAGCGAAGCCATTAATGAACGCAGGGCTGTGAAATGGAGTAACCTGTTGGTAGACAACACCTGATTAGTACCTCCCCAGATGCCACTCAGATATTCCTCAGAGCCAAACAGGACACAAGGCACTTACCAGAGCCGGGTCCAGGTAGCTCTGCGTAGCTGACCAGCCCTGAGGTGTCACCAGTCTGTAAAGAGGAAACTGTTGCTGTGCTCCATACACAGGTGGGATGTAGTAAGGGGTGTAGCGCTGTTGGACATTTGAGGACACATCCACTGGCCGATACCCATTCTTTGGCACAAAGGTATTGACGGCAATGGCCTTGGCCTTTATTCTAGCCTAGAGTACATTCGTAGATTGACAAAATAACTTTATTTGAAAGTGCGACAAAGGAGAAACCTTGAGTCACTAAAAATAGCACAAAATATCCTTCAGTGATGTCACATATGCTGCGCCGGATGATTTTCTCAATTATACAGTGATGGCGTTCGAGCTGCGTAACAATTGCACTCTACCTTTATCGGCTTCCCTTGAAAAGTTTTCACCTCTTCTCTGAGATACTGATATGCCTGAAAGAGTGATGTATGCCAACATTTAGCAACAGGAAGAGAGCTTATTAAAAATCCTGAGGCAGTAATCTGAGATGATCAAATCAGGGGCAATAAAGGAGACACTTACCAGCTGAGCATCTGCCTCAGATTCAAAGGTGATGAACCAGTTGTCATTGTAGGCAAACTCACAATTGATAAATTTGGGCAAGTTATCGCTCTTAAAGAGCGCTTCAACTTCCTGTAAAAATGAAAGCCAAATGTCATACAGCACAAACATTAGCTCAGAGCATTAAAGATGTTATCGAATAAGAGTGATGCATGATGCATACCTCTAGAGGAGTGGCCTCGGGAACCTCTCTGAGAATTACGATGCAGCGGTTCTGATTGGGCCGCACTTTCTCTCCACATTTGTCCACTTGGACGAGAGGCAGCGCTGGTGAGTCATAAATGCATCATTAAATGTCAGACCCATCTGCTGTGTGTAACCAAACCCATTTTGAGAGTCTAAAACAAAAAGCCAAACTGTGACCCATAAAAGTGCAAAGTTGATGATTTTAGACTCACTTTTTAAGATGTCTGCAATGAGATCCACATCAGTGGTGAGTTTCTTGATTTGATCAAGGTTTGCCAAAGTCACTATTGGCACATACTGGTCACTGTCCATTTGCGAGATGAGGTACATGTCGTTGGCTAGATTCTCCCTGGAAAAGGATTAGAGTCGGGTCACCATCAATCCTACATCAACTCAACATCCTCAAGCTTTTAGGAACATTCACTACAGTTCAAAAGTTTGGGGTCAGTATGATTTTTAATTAGTTGAAAAGTTTTAAATTAATTATTTTCTTCAGCAAGAATGCATTAAATTGATCAAAAGTGTAGTGTACATCCAAACCTACATTTGCCATAAAACTAAGATTCTTGTAAGCATATCCCACATACTCAAATGCTAAATGCTCTTAGTTAACATTTGCATAAGTGTAACATCTCAATGAGATATTAACACAGAACAGTCTGAAATTCACTGTTCTTGATTTAAGGTACCGTGTCAGGATACGTTATGTTTAAAAAAACCTGTGAACTTTGGGTAAGTGCACCCAACAGGACCAGTTACAAATCAATAAGCTGACTCAATGTGATCAGTTGTGAAGATGCTAGTAATTACCTAGAGAGGCAGAACTCCAGTGTTGCCTTCAACTGTTCCCGAAGGTCTTCAAGCTGTCTGGAGGAGTCGGAATCATCCACCCCTGCACAAAAGAATAAAATAAATGATCAATTATTTAACAATGCTATAGTTACTAATCCTTAATGATTGATTGTGCCGACTTGTGTCATAGTAAATGTGCATAAATGTAAACAACTGTAATAAGAGTAGGTTGACAACAATGAACGAAAGAGCAAAAGGATATTACCTTTCATACTGGTGTTCTGGTTTGACACAATGCCCTTCTCACTGGCTGAGCTTCCCATGTACGCTGATTCTGTCTGTGCTGCAAAGGGCAGCTCTACAGATGTAGATACCTGCTGTTCCTCATTCCAGTTCCCTTTGTCTTCACTGTTGTTATAACCTATGGACAAAAACAAATCAGAACCTCTTTAGACTGATAAAGACGGTATACACCAATTTAACTTAAGCACAGTAATTTTTGGAGGTGTACCTCCTGAGATGCAGTTTGATGGGTCATCGGCCGCTTCTACCCATGACTGCTGAGAATCTGGGCAGGTTGGAGCAGAGGCCTCTGGTTTATGCATGTAATTGGCCCATGCCTTCGCATTGGGATTGAGGTCTGAGATCTTGGAGGATTCCTTTAAAAACCAAAAAACATGGGTTATCAATTGGGTACATGATTATGAATCAAAAGCATGTTCAACTATGGGCTGAATCAATGCCTTTACAGTCACGCAACTAAATCAAGGTCAGTGGTCATTTAATATGGATTTAGTGCATTACATAAAATACAAAATCCAAGTAGCGTCTGCAAGCAAATGATGCGTTTGTTTTTTTAGAATGGGCTAAAACTAATAATTTTTCACGATGGCAATCTCACTTAGTAATAAAATATAAAAAAATATATATATTTTTTTTTATACGTCATTTGGTTTGATATTTTTGTTATCCAATGCAATGACATTCATACACTTTTAACTGTGGCTAAAGGTTCCAAATAATTTTAAGGGCTACTGTATAACCAAGCTTAAAGCTGGCTAGAGAAATACTCACAAGATCACAATAAGCATTCTGCCAGTCCCATACACAAGATCCTTCAGTGGCTAACAGGTTATAAGGATAGGGTGCTATGAAACCCATAGAGGTCTGGAAATCCTCTGGGACAACAACAGCGTCAGATTCAGCATCCCGTTCAACATTTTGCATTGTAAGGCTTGCCTCAGAGACAGCGTTGTCCCATGCTGACACCAACGCACATGCCTCTATTTGGTTATCAGAAAATAGGACATGTGGTTCTTTGGCCCACACCGGAAGGCAGTGACTAGAGTCCATCTCATCGCTCAACTCGGATTTCCCAAGAAGCTCTGACACCATATTCAGCATGCCTTGCTCTCCCTCCATTTCATCCGAGCCCTGAGGGTTTTCCACCTGCACAGGAACCGTGAATTGATCTTTATTGAGAAAATATATCTCGTAAGATGGCAAGGTGGCGTAAACATCAACCTGGTCACGCTCTACTGGTAACGGAATTGCTGTATTTACATAAGTAGCTTTATCACTCATATCATCAACAATGACTTTCAAATCAGACTGATCAAAATCAAGAACTCCAAGACTGCTTGTTATAAGTTGGGAAACATGAGGCATGGTAGTTGTCAAGCTCTCAACGGAAGTATAATCACTACTATGGCCTTGTACAGCGCATGACTGCACACCTCCAGTTTCAAGTGATAGACTTGCAGTACTCACGATAGGAATGTCAACAACATCTCCTCTGATTTCCCCTGTGTCATGAAGGTCTCCATGCTCCTGAATGGATGTAACTGAAGATCTCTGAGTGTCACTGGCTGGATGCTCTGAAGAAGAGTCCAGATACTGGCAAGTGCTTTCCCTTGTGCAGTTTATTGGCAATGAAGAGCAATCAAATTTCTCCAAAACATCAGGTTGGCATGGTGGTTGAGAAAGTGTTTGTACATCACTGCTAGCAGAACAAACAGATTTCAAACAATCATTGTTGTTATTCCCATCATTTAGGCAATTAAGCAGCTCTACAGTAGGTACGAGTCCCTGTGGTTCAAGTTCTGACATTTCGGTTTCACCATCATCTGCACACAAACAAATCTCAGCCAGTACCTTCTGTTCATCCTCACTGAAGCATTTGCTGGCAATATGCATCTTCTCATCATGTTGTAAACAAGTCTGTCCTATTTCATTGTCCATGACTTGCTCTTGTGCTGCTGCCGGCAGTTCGCTTCCCAATCCCACCTGTATTAAATAACTCACTGCAACGATTTCTGGATGTCCTTTATTACAGACATCATTGTGTGATGCGTTTACAAACCAGGTGGCATTGCTCTGGAAGAGATCTTCCTCAACAGGACAATCAGAACTGGGTACAGGTACAGAGTTTGTGTGAACGTCATCAGAAACAGAAGAACTCGAAGAACTTACATTGTGATAATCAGCTTCTTCAGATTTACCAGTGACTTCCATCAGATGCTCAAAGTTCACAAAAGCATTTGTAGGAAGCCGAGATGGACTCATGTCACATGGTTCAGCATTTGCAAAATTTGCATTTGGTTCTACATTCTGTTCCCTGGTTGGACTGTCACAAGATTCTGACACAATCTTTGTCTGGTCAGTGGGAAAAACACAGCAAGGGTAAACGTGTGTACTCAAAGTCATGTCCAATTTGTCTTCTTTTGCATTACAAGTGAAATCTAAACAAATATCTTCTGCATGAGATGGACTGCTCAAACTCTGAAGTGCACCAGCAACCTTGAACATGCCAGATTCATTTGTCTGCCCTTCACTTTGCAATTTACTGCACTGGCAAGGATTCAGAATGACCTCCTCCTGTGTTGCTATTTGCCTTGGTTCAACTCCAACTCTACAACAGGAAGGTGATTTTGACAGGTTGTCTTCTTTATCAGAAGTCAGTGGGGTTTCAGAGCAAAACTTTACATTTTCAATGTCTTCAGAGGCATCTTTACAAGAAAACCCTTGGTTCTCGGTCTCAACTAACTTTACTGATGCAGATGTGCTGACAGCTGAGAAAGCTTGAGGCATTTTTTTGAGAACGTTCTCAGTAAGGGTTTTCATGGAAACACACTGATCTGATTCCATGATAGCTACGTTAAGGTTTGGAGACCTATCTGCTGTGTTTCTAGGAGAAGAAATGAAGGAATCAATATTATCTGACACAACAGGTTTCTTCGCCACCTTTAGGTTCATTGATTCTCTATTATTATCATCATTTCTGCATTGATTTTCCAGTTCTAATTCATCCGGAGGACCACTCAGATCTTGCTGAGGGGGTCTCAACATAGATTCTTCAAAAACAGTGTTATGCATGTTGAGCTCAGAACCACTCTCCAGATCTGTGGCCTTGTAACCAGAGCTACTATAAAGATCATGGCTGTTAAGTAGGTCAGCAGGTTCCCCCTGTGGCAATGCGGTATCTGTACTTGACTTCAACACAGACATCTGTCCATTTTGCGCCAGCAGATCTGGGGAGGGTTGATCAATGGTGTCCTCTACAGCAGTAGAGGGAGAAAGTGTGTTCTCTGTATCTGAACAAAGAGTGGAAATGTCATTTTCAGATAAAGGCTTTTCATTTTCTTGAGCAGGAAATGGTTTTAGAAGATCTGGGAGAGCATGTTCTTCATTTGGAAGTGCTAAATTTACAGGTAGACTTGTCGAAGACCCTGTCTCTGAGGGACCTTTTTCTGTTTGTTGTGTTGCTGTAATTTCATGTGAAGGCTCAGAACCCGATATTGTGTAGTCTTTCGGGAGTAATGAATTATCAAACAAAGCCTTTTCAGAGACAGCTGAAGCGTTTGCGTACCTGGCTGCGTCAGCTTCTGTCACAGGCTGGTGCCCACACTCGCTCCCGAGATCCTCTAAATCAATCAAGCAGATGCTGTAGAAACTCTGTTCTTTTTTAAAGCCAGTGATCAACAGTCCAGAATTTACGTCTTCTGAGTCATCCAGATTTATTGAGCTCCTAGAGTATTTATTGAATGGAGGGGTGGCATGCTTTGGAGTGAACACAGGTTTTGATTGTACATCCCACAGGGTCATAACTTGTTCCTCTTTTGCAATAACGGAGAAACCAGAGTGTTGATCCTCTAAAATGCATGACGGACTAACGCCCAGGGTATTTCGTCCAAAGGTGGTGTTCTCACTCTTGCCATCTCTAGTTAATTCTGTGGAATTCTGTTGACCATCACAAAACCATTTTGCTCTCATTTTGGCATTTTCAGCTATTCTCCATTTCACAGAATCCAATGTTTCAGGATCCTTAATTTTGCAATTGTCTCTGCCGTCTCTCCCTATTTCACTGGCATTTCCTTTCTGGACCGCAGCCTCGTGGATAGGTGGATCGCTGACAGGTGGGTCCCAAAATGCCATTCCTTCCTGTACACTGCTACCGCCCTCTTTAATGAGGTTGAGACCTGCTGACAAGTTTGTGGAGGAAGCATTACAACTGGTATCTAAAGCAGCGTTCACCTTCCCATTTTCAGAAGGCTTCTCGCCGGCCAGATCGGCGACAGGCCAAGCGCAGTCTCTGACGTCATTTGCTGTGGAGCACTCAGGAATGGCTGCCTGAAGAAGACTTGTTCTCTCGCTGACCAGGTTAGGGTTCAGTTCTTTGCTGAAACAACACCCCATATTTTAATTTGTGAAAGGACACCTATGCAAACCGGTGAACAAAAACGAGCTCCTCTCACAAGCTCCTCGGAGAGGGAAAGAGAGACAGAGGGGCACGCTATGGCTGCTTACCCCCTCCCCAGACCCAAAATAGCACATTTAAAATTATACAGCTGACTCACATGGGCCCATCACTCAAATACGAACTCTCTCCAATGATTGGTGCTTCAATGGACGCTGCACTTGCATTGTATGAATGGGATCAGCAACTTGGCAAGGTCCCAAAACACAAGGGTGGTTCACACAAGCGCCTGTTAAGCCCTTTCACAACGCCCAAAGCTGGGCGGGGTGTCTCAGTTATTTCGCTAGTAGGTTTTTATTCCCTGATCACAATTACATAACATACTTCAAAAGACTAACCGGAGATATGTAGGTTATACTTTACCAAAAGGGAGATCTCTTTCTCCTTTGCTTCCTGTGACTGCTGCACCTGTGGCTCCACGATAGTTTTTCCTTCCTGGTCTGAAGTCATGAGCTGTCCAGGTTCTAGCTCCGAACGCAGAGCTCTCCAGACCACCAGGGAACTGTGGATGACGAAACAGTGGAGACAAATCAATTACAAATCATTTACAAAATCAATTCAAATGACAACATATACAAGGCAACCTATAAGTGGGGAGCATCACAAGTAATGTGTTATAAGATTCAACAATATTCACAGCACAATATTCATTAAAATTTATACTATTTATACATTTATCAACCGATTATACTTATACTTACACTTCCAATATTGTTCAAAGGTTTGAGGGATTTGTAAAATAAATAATACTTTTATTCAGTATTTGACAGTAAAGCGGTTACAAAAGATTTCCATTTCAAATAGATGCTGAACCTTTCATTCAATATGAAAAAATTTATCACAATTTCCACAAAAACATTAAGCAGCACAACTGTTTTCAACTTTGATAATAATGTGAAATGTTTCTTGAGGACCAAATCAGCATATTAAAATTATTTCTGAAGGGTCATGAGACACTGAAGAAAGACTGGAGTAATGGCTGCTGAAAATTCAGCTTTGCTATCACAAAAATATAAACTACAACCATTTTAAATTTTAATAATTTCACAATATTACCGATTTTTACCGATAAGAGATTATTTTTTAAAAACACTTAAGTCTTAATGACCCCAAACATCTGAACAGTAGTGTGTATACATACACACACACACACACACACACATATACATATATATATATATATATATAAATAAAAGTGCTGTCAAACGATTAATCGCATCCAAAATAAAAGCTTTTGCAACCCTCTACAACTTCGGACTGGTGGTGGTGCTTTTTTGGTCATTCAGTGTTTCTGCACAAAAACAAAAATCGGGAAAAAACTAACAAAAACACTGATAAGATAATGATACACATTCTACTAATAAGAACAATATAAAACGCACTAAGGATTAATGAGCGAAACCGACGGCGAGTCGTGCGCCTTCACACTAGAGTTCACGGTACGTCAAATGCAGGTGCGTTGCACATCCATTGAGATGTACTGAAAAATAGCACAGATCGCTTGAGTCAGAGAGTGTTCGGCGAGTAAAAATATATCTGTGCTAAACTTATACTTAGCCTCCAACTTACACACTGGCGAGTAAAATCTGAGAATGTATTAGCCAGTGGCTAATATTAGACATAATTTAGTCGCCCAGAGTTAAGATTCAGTCGCAATGTAGAGGGTTACCAGATGAATATTTCTTAAAGCACTGTTTTACTCACCAAGGGTAGCTGCACAGGATCTTCTTGAGGAACAGAGAGGCACTTTGGGACACATTTTGGTAGAGCTTACTAAGTTCAAACTTGGCTGCCTGAATTCTGGCCTCTGTCTCAGCAGGGTCATTCTCAGTAAACGGCAGTCTCCCGCTGAGCCTGAATGGTGTACGGCATGACAAAAGCTTCGTGTTACACACTAGAATAGTGTTCATGTCAAACATAATCACAGCCACTGACAGCTCACAAGCTCCAGAGAGCTTCTGGAATGCGAAGACAAAACGCAAGAGACAACACACAAATTGTAACAATACAAATGCTCCCACTGACATAAGATAGAAAACTGGTGCGAGTGATTTACTCGCAATGTAGAGGGTTGTTTTGTTTACATAATATGTGTGTGTAATGTGTATATTTATTATGTATATACAAATACACGCACATGCATGTATACATTTAAGAAAAATATGTTGAGTTTATACATTTAAAATATTTGTATATAATATCAATTATATGAATATAAATAAATACATGGAAATATTTTCAAAATAAATACTGTATGTATTTATATATACATAATAAATATACACAGTATACACACATATATTATGTAACCAAAAACTTTTATTTTGGATGCGATTACTCAAACAAATATAAACAGTATATAAACAGTTATTCACAACTGTTTATATTATAATATGTCATTTTAAAAAAAAAAACTTAATACAACTCCATTATCATTTTTTAATCAAAAACTTCTCGTGTTTATACTTACAGTTTTGACAATATGTACAAATTTTGTCAAAACTGACTGCCCCCCACCCCCACCCCCCACTCAATCTGCACAGTAGAGCTGACTGGTCAATATAACTACTGGGGAAAGCATCTCTGAATGAGCTGACCTCATAAAACCTACAAACACTTAACATGCTAAAAAAGGAACTGTCTGTTACTGAAAACTGTTTGAAATACCAGATATCTCAAATTGATTACGGTCTTTAACAGACTGCAAGACTGCATTCATGAGAAACCCATACTTTAAAACAACTTTATAGTCATTTAAACAAAATCAGAGTAAAAAGCATCTATCCTGTAATCAAAACAACTGTTATAAAATACTATATAGGCACATTTGTGTAAACAAACATCAATAATGCATATACATCCAAAATAAGATCATTCTACCACGTGCTTTAACAAAATATTTAATGCTCTTTAAAATTGAATTAATTACGCTTCTATGGGGAAGATAATATAATCATTTAACACCTACTTGATCGTGTTAACATTAAAAAAAACATACATTTGATTTGTCAACTGCGAATGCTGACTCAAGACAGTCCTTTCAAATGACACATGGAGAATGTTTACATTATGACAGTACGTAAATATGACAGCACCGCAATGCATAACCACTTAAAATTAACAATATTTAAATGCCTTTGTTATACAACGACATGTAAAAACCATATGCAAACTAAATTATGATTTAAAATTACATTAATGTATTGGAGATGTCAAATCAACTCTATCCATATGTCAAAGCACATGAATGCTGCAGGCCAAACCCACAAACACACAGAAAGCTGCGAGCTAAATCAGCAAAACTATCCTTCTCTATAAAGTTAACTGCACACGAACATATCAAAACAAACTTTAAAATCCTTAAAATATTCAACTATCAAACATAAAGTGTCAAACAGCGTATTTTAACAGAAAAACAATAGTGTCCGTGTTAGCCTACATGCTAAAGACTGGCAGATATTGAGGAGTAATACAGCTAGCCTGTACAGTTAGCGCAAGCTGTTAACTTCAAATGGCGAATAAACCTTTCAGGTATTCATTTTTGGATCAAATTACTGTCTAAAACTATACAGGGATGAAAAGCGTGATTATATATGCGCGATCATCGCGCGTACGAGTTTCCACTCACCTGTTTCTGCTCTCCGCGCACGGGAGACTGTTTGCGGCCCGAACGTCTGACTTCCACGGACAAAACTTAGAAAACAAATCCGTGCAGGAAACTTTCAAACCACCACAAAACCTTCAACAGTCTCCAAATACCACCAGCTCCTCGATATCAGGCCTGATAATGAACTTTAAAGGTCTGTTTGGTGATGTTTAAATGACTGGCTAACGCTTGTTGTCGAGATGGTAACAACTCGAGAGTGAATGTGTGTTATTCTTCAAAACGGCTGAAGTCTCAGTGCGAATACCGCAACTAACTATAACTGTACGTGCTCGTTAAACTGCGACATGATAAGGAACGGAGCCACACGCCTCTTCCCTCTCCGTGTATTTGTGTCCGGAGTTGAGCTTCACTCTCTCGGCCAAACCGCACCACGAACTCCCGCCCAGAGCCGCTTTATTGACTAGCCCGCCCACTCTCCACTGCGGCCCTTTCAATAACTCAACGGCTGTATCTTCTATCCGCGTTTGGCTGCAGTTCAATTAACGCTGTCGATAGGGAGCGCTATAAAACAACGAATTGTGAGTGCTCTGACGTCCATAAAATTAAAAAGTTAAAAGATTTTTGGTAGTTATGGTATTGAATGAAGGCATAAGGTGCTTAAATTTAAAGCGAGTGACTGCATTTTGTGTAAACAGAAGCTTTTTTATTTATTTTTATTAGCTACTTGTCCATGACCTCCTCATAACAGACCCTTTTTACACTGATGTAAATTATGTTGGTGCATAATATATGTACATGTGTTTAAATATATAAATGATTTTGGTAAAGGTGGCAGCAATGGTAGCGCTACATCTGATAAGGAATGTAGTTAATCAGGATCTTCACTGAGCAGCGTGCGACTCGCGTGAGTGTGAGTGGATGGTCTGGCTTGTATTAAAAGATTCTGTGCTTCCGTTTCATCTGCAAGATTTTTCGGTTGGTTGAGATAGACTACGGATACTGATAAAGGCCAAAAAGGATTTATGATCTCATGTGAATATGCTGTTGTTCTCAAACCTTCTTAGTGCAAGAATTCAAATGTGTAAGAAGAGTCATTAATAAAAATTATATATCTTTTTACCTGTCCACCATCCCAGTAATGTCTGACTGACTGAACAAAGGTGTAATAGTGAGAAATGAGAGGTAACCAGGAAAAAGAGAAAAGCTTTTAAATATGTCATAGTCATCGAACATTTCTTTAGGCTATTTCGTAATATTCTATTTTAGGCTTATCTATGTTTAGAATGGGTTTAGTGGCTGTACAGACACCATAATGACCTGCAAGCCATCAGATACAGATCTATGTGCAGTTTGAGGGCCAAATATTGCCAAATGTTGTTTAATGCGAAATGCAAACCTTTATTTGACCCTCTAACTTTAGCACTTTCTGTTCTATTTTAATTCTACTTTATCTATATTTATC
>NW_015539882.1:267342-277270 GCF_001515605.1 Sinocyclocheilus anshuiensis
TACCTTGCTACGTGTACTGTGTTAGGCTAACCGAGACTTGTCATTTGCACTTATATATTGTTGCTCTTTTGTTCGTTTTGACTGCTTTTATTGTCCTCATTTGTAAGTCGCTTTGGATAAAAGCGCCTGCTAAATGACTAAATAAATAAATGACTAAATAATGCTTAGCTAATATGATGTTGTTGTTGTTTAAAATTAGGGCTGTAGAATGATTAATCAAAATTAATCACATTCAAAATAAAGGTTTATGTTTACACACTATATGTGTTTGTGTACTGTGTATATTTATTATGTAGGCTTTATATAAATACACACACATATATGTATATATATATTTTTTGTTTTATATTTGTTTGTATATGTATTTATACTTGTATATAATTTATATTGTATATATAAATCTAACATATTTTTCCTTAATATGTACATGTATGTGTGTGTATTTATATATACATAACAAATATAAACAGTACACACACATATAGTATGTAAACATAAACTTTTATTTTGAATGTGATTAATCGTGATTAATCGTTTAGCAGCCCTATTTTAAATCAATTAATTCAGTCAAATCATTTGACATGAATAGAAGAAATGCATAATTTTCTGCACCCTCAATAAGGAAAACAGACCCTTTTTCAGTCATGACCAATCAGTTGTAAAACACTGATATAAAAATCATACAAATATAATTTTGTGCGTAAATATATACTTTTTCTATTGGTCTCTTGCATTATCATCACACTATTTTCCTGTTTAACACTGTAAAGCTGCTTTGACAATCTGTATTGTATAAAGCACTATATAGCCTAAATAAAGGTGACTTGACTTGAAAGGTGACATAATACATGTAACTGTGTTATGTAAAACTTAAAAATATGTAAAATTCCTAAAAGAGTTACATTTTATACAATCTATTTTATTTTTTGTATTTTTAATCCGATTATATTTGTATTAATAATTTGTATTTTATAGCCTATGTGTATAATAATTGGTAGAATTTGTATTTTTGTATGCAAATATTCTATGAAATTTTCCCATATTAAAAAGAATTTCTAAAAGTGTTACAATGCTATACATTTCACCGTAGCCTACTGAAAGAAAAAATTCAGTCATCATTTTAATAAAATATTATACTTATCATCTAAATAATCTAAAAATATAGAGAGAGAGGTGGGGAATACAAGATTTATTTATTCATTCATTTAAATACGCATAATTAATGAATAAAAAGAAAAGACTGGGTACAGGCTAATGAGGATTTTCATTTAGAAAACGATGAAAAGTTACTGTTTTTTTATTGATGTGCTTGGAAAAATGCCTACAGTAACACATATGATCACGAGGGACACAAAAGGCAACCATTTGCGAAAAAACGACCAATCTACGATCTCATCACGGTACTTTTAACTTTATCTTAGATGACTTGAACTAAGGTGATAACTAACCTCTTCTTGTGAAATCGCTCTTCTGTATAGTCTACTAAAAGACATGATTTTTGTTTTGTGAATGTTGAAGCAGAGTTATTAATTTTTCATTTTGTTCACTTTAGTTGTAATTAGTGGGTTGTCCACTAAAATTGAGGGGTTAAAAAATAAAAGAGAAGGGGGGAAAGTTAATAGGCTATTGGTAGACTATATTTAAGCACCATAGACATCACCATCGATGAGTACCGTTTTTGTTAAGAGTTTGCACTTGTTTAACAAACCATTCTATTAATTTGATAAGCAGTTATAATGTTTTCATTGTCATTTTTTTCAATTAATGTTCGAGGGATTCGAGATATTACTAAGAGAAAAGCTTTATTTTTATGTTGTCATTCTTTAAAAAAGAACATTTACTTTCTTCAAGAAACATGCTCAAGTAACACAGATGAAAGATTTTGGCAAAATCAGTGGGGGGCCCGGGGCAAAGTCCTTTTCAATCATTGTACTAATCACTCTGGTGGTGTAGCCATTCTTTTTGAAAGAAATTTTAAAGGGAATATCCTGGAATCTCATTTTTCTGTTGAGGGTAGATGGATTGTAACTGTCATAGAGTTTGATGATTTTTTTTGTTTATTCTAGGAAATGTGTATGGTTACAATAATTCTGCTGCAAATAATGCCCTTTTGCAAGAACTATCATATAAGATCTCACAATTAAAAGGTAAATTCCCATCAAAAAAAAAAAAAACTTTATCTCTCCCAAACAAGGCTTTTATTAGGAAATTATAATTCTTTAATTGTATTCTTGAGGGAAACTGGGTTAATAAATAGAATATAAAGTATAATCGTTATTTTTATTATTAATAATTTTTATTTATTTTTTATATAAAAAATTGTTTTTTATATATATAAAGTTCTGTTGGTCACTCTGGTCCACACTCCAGTATAGTAGGTGGCGGTAATGCACCCACGGCTATATTATCTTAATAAGCTGATGTGCATGTGTTTCGGTGTGTTATTGCAGGAACGAGTGTGACATTGTGTCTTCCTGCCGCCATGCATGCGAACTGCTGTTGTTCTCTGATGCGCTCGCTCTGGTCGCTGCTCGTTTGAAATGTAACGTCTGGTTTGTGTACTTAACTTTCCTACACTTCCCCGAGTTGTCACGAATAAAATATGCCGTTTTAACAGACTTGAGGGATGGAGTTTTGTGTTGGTTAAGTAATTTGGGTCAGTAAAAGATAAACAGCTCAACTTTTTGTTGGAAACTTGGTTAACTAGCGTAAAACCTCTGAGAGGAAACGTGTGGAGTGTTACTTATGTATTTTGTATTTTCAATTGTTGCTTTTCTTACTCGCTTTAAAAACATTGATGTCCAAATTTAGCCGGTAGTTACTTCATGAAGGTTTGTTTTATGAGCAGAGGAGGAGTTTAGACCGTCAAGGACTAGCCTATGTCTGGTATTTGATCACTTAAACCGAGCAATGACACACTTCTAGGTGCGATATTTTTTTATATTAAAAAAGTTATGGTTGTGTATATCTTCTTGAACAACATAAAATGCTCACTGACCACTTGGAAACCTTATGAGTCATTCATCTTGCTTCATTCTGTGTTCGTAACATATAATCTAGCTAATAATCTATTTGCTAACCAAGTTGTCACAGATGGTTGGTTCCTCTATCCAGACTGAATGAACATCATTTGAAAGCTCAGGCTTCTCCATCAATCAATTTTCTATTTATATTCCAATGTTGTAATGTACACACATCATTTGTTTTAGGTTATACTGCTTTTTGAGGTGAGATGTTGGCAGGTGACTGTAAATTCTCATCCTGAGTAAGCACTGAACAAGCGATTTCCAAATGTTGTTTGTGCACTTTCTGAGTGTTGATTCAGCACTGAACCATACACCACTTTAATTCTTTTTGAGGAAATGTGGTTTGTTTATTTATAAAATGAGAGCGGGTTTTGTCAGTGCATCAAGTACTCTTAAGTTAAGAGATGAGAAGAATTAGTTTACCTCTGTTGAATGCTGTATTTTTTGAAAATATATTGTTTGTCTGTACATTTTGTATATCTTCCATTGGTTAGCATGCAATATTCCACACAAAATATAAAATTAATATAGCAAGGAATTTTACATTTGTGTTTTCCATGCCTAGAAATCACTGGAATTAATCTAATTCATGAAATCTTAAGGGTTTACTATGCTAGAAATTGCCCTTAGGTAGAGTACAACTACAGATTTGCACATTTGTGACCAAATTGTTCTTTTCAATGAGTTGGTTCCAGGAGTGATGCATTTACAAATCAGTCTGGTTTTGAAAGATTTTTAAAAGTCATTATGTGGTAAACAACTGTTTTGCAGTTTCTAGTACCATGCAAACCACTTTGATCTAAGACTAATGTGGTGAGGATTTTAGATGGGATTTGTGCTGCATGTATTCCAGGAGGCCGTTGTTGCCATGGAAACACCCTCACTGTCGGTCATATGCTCTTATCCTGGAATTTTATTGGCTGTGTTACTAAGATCAATGAATGTTGCTTTAAGAGATAAGAAAAATCACATCACCTGTGGGATTAGTGTTGTCACGGTATCAAAATTTCAGTATTCGGTACCGATACCAGTGAAAATCCAACAAACATGAATTAATGTTTTTAAAAATATATTGTTCACTCACTGTAAGCTGTTACTAGATCTAACTCACGTTAGAAAACATTAAGTCATTGTACAGTAAAGTCTATACAGGAGATACAATTTGAATGTAATTGAAACTTACCTGCTTGAAATTGATCAGGGTGTTTTGTTAGTTTGATGCGTTTCCTCCTCTTGAGGTTGCCACTGCTTTTATGAAGTGTTTGCCAGGTTTTCACAACAAAACCCGCCCAATCGCGTTTCGAGGGGGTCCCCGTTAAAAACTGCGTTGCGAGGATAAAATACGCATGTTTTACCAGGGTTCCCCCGGATAACATTCCCATTCCAGGGGATAAATATCACGTTAGTGGGAATCGTTTTTCAACCCGCGGACATGAAAAACAACCCGCGGCAACAGTGTTAAGCAGCCCAATTCCGCGGGAAAACCGCGGACTTGGCAACACTGGAAGAGGCTAGCTTTCGTTTAGCGCATCAAGAACCGGGTTGACCGGGTACTCGGTACCACCGGTACTTAAAAAAACCTGGTACCGTAACGTTTTCATTTTTTTAGTACCGACTTGGTACCGAAATACCGGGTCTTTTGACAACACTATGTGGGATGAATGAATAGTTTTAATTACAGAAGTGATGTAGATTTTTTTTTTCTAAGCAGATTTATGAGTAGTGATGTGAATGGGCTTTTAATGTTTGCGAGATCCTTAAAGACAGGTTTGAAAGGGTGTATACATGCATGTATGTTTATGACAAGTTTGTGTTTATTAAATGTTTCTGTTTAAATAATAGACTTGCTTACAGTATAAACCTGTATGGAATAGTTTAGCTCTGCGGTACAACTTTACATAAAGTCAAACATTGTTTTGACTATCTATATTTATTTTATAGTATAGTAGTAGTATAGTAAGCATAGTTTACTGTGCTTTTTAGAATTGATTGTATACATTGATTGTATACAAAACACATTAAAGGGATAGTTCACCAGAAAATGTTTGAACATTCATTCATCAATTACTCTCATGTTGTTCCATAACCAAAATAAGATATTTTGAGAAAGTCCTGCAGGTTTGGAATGATGTGAGGGTGAGTAAAAGATGAACTGTCACTTTAACCCTTCAAAACTGAAGAAGAAAAAAAAGTGCTTACAAGTTTAGTAAATGGATGTTTTCCCTGAATCTGAGCTTAGTCGAGCTAAATCTGTCAGTAACAGAAAGATCATACTCTAAAACACCCATTGTCAAATTTTGTCAGTTTATTTGCAAATGATCCTTTTTTGCATATTTAATTGTATTATGTAACACTGTAGTTTGCATAATTTAATCATTTCCATCGCTTTCTGTTTAGTTAATTACTTTTTCCACATTTTCTAAGCTGATTTTGGGTAAAATCTGTGGAATGGATTTAAATAAAATGGTTAAAGAGTACTGTGCTTATATTGGTATCCAAAATATGTAATAAATAAACATTCAATTGGCAGGAAATGTTTAGAAATTTGAGTAACAGCTGTTCTAATTCTATGGGCACTGATTCTATGTAGGCCTTGTAATTCAAGCCTTTTCAGTGTTACAAATGGTGTACAAGTGATCAGTTTAGTAGGAAGAGTGTTAGCGGTTAAACAAACAATGTTAAATTTGTCTACAAGATCTTTTTATGTAATTTAGCTAAAGGCTGAATTCCTCATTGACAAGCCACATGAAATTACATTATTTAGTAAGTCAGTGTTGGTAATGCCTCTCGCTGCGGCCCACTCGCTTGAAAAGACCTTGATTACGCTGATGTCTTAAGACAGAATTTGATCTATAAACCATTGAGTTTTCTTTCAAACCTGAGGTGGAAATGAGTGTCTGCAAGACAAAGCAAGAGCGAACGCTGCTTTTCTCACAGTCTCTCAAGGCAATTGTCAAGCTATTTTGAGTGTTTCACAGATCATTAGAGACTGCTGCCTGTCCTTAGTGCGAGTGTTTATGAGATGAACCGATGAAGGGAGATATAAATCCACTCCCATTCAATCTGAATAAACAATCTTCACTTCTAAACCAGCTCACGTATGGACTAAGACAGATGTATAGATAAAGATTTGATCTCAGAAAGTATATACAGTGTTAAAAAGGCTACGTTTTTCTGACAGCAGGATAAAAAATTGCTAGGGAATGGTGCACATAAGGATTTTTGTTTAAAATGTGCCTTGTTTTGTGAACAAGTTTGTATGGTTATGATTAGCTACCATGAAAGCTACTTATAGTGCATTACTGCTGTACATTTTAGCAATGAGGATTGATTTACATTGTTAGTGCAATGAGTTTAGCTACAGGAAACCATGTTAATGCACTAATAATGAAATAATTATACAACTGATATAAAGTGTAACTAACTATTTTGTTACAGTTTTGTAACTGTGACATATATTTGCATTCAACCCCATTCTGAGGAGAACTTGTATTTAAACAAAAAAAATATCTTTCATTTTCACGTTTTCTCGGTCGTTTTAATAAAGAGTCAGCGAGGGATGTTGAAATCTGTGCAACAACTTATTGCTCCTTGTCATTGTTAGCCGTGTACTGTAACTGTGCGCTTCTGAAAGCATTGTTTTCTGTGGAACCACTTTAATTGAATCTATTCTGGTGATGTTTGCCTGCTTAAAGATTATGTGTTTTAGCAGTAAGAGATGAACTAGAAAGTCATTATGTAACATTAAGCAAGAGGTTCTCTTCATCGAACAAAACCATCAAAGCTAAGCATCAGACGCAGCTATGAGAGGTTTGTGCATGATGCACGCACTCAGAATGGGCAGTTTTGTCTGATGTAAGCCAAACTGAAGCATACTGAGATTCAGAGTGTCTTTTCCAGATTTAACCCTATTACTAATTCAACTAAGTGCCCAGAGTGATTTGAATGAAATTTGTTGTGCACGAACTTGAAAATAGCCAGTTATCGGATGCAAGGAAAGGGACATAATTGGTCTGATTTAAAAGCATCTCACCCAGCCAGTGCCAAGAATAGCCTCATTTGACTGTCATCATACAGTGCAAACCATTTAATAGTGTGTCCCCAGACTCTAATGAATCTGTGCTGCTTGCTCTACCAGCTCGATGAGAAGCTGCAGGCCCATTAGCACATTCACTGATCCATCGAGTTGCTTTCAGGGGTTGTTCTGTGCAATGCCATTACTGGCCTCATCTACACTTCTTTTTCCAATTTGACCTCACCGTGAGAACCATTTAATCTTGACCCCTATGTGATCTCTTGTACATCTTTTCGGTTTATGTTTTGAATAAAAATGCAATGTATGTTTGTTTTTTGTTTTTTTTTCAGGTAAATGGGTTTTCTTACGTTTAAGTACATTTTCTACTCGGTAAATAGCCTACTGTTTTATTTATCACGCAGCAGGTCGCTTCATGAGAGCAGTCTATTGAAGATCACATGACTAGCTGAACACCTATTTATAACCCCACTGTTACTGGACACTTTTGCTGAATAATCATTACAGAATTAATGAATAATTTCTGACTGTAAAATAGAATGTTTCTACAATATCTTGATATTCTATAATATTCTTAATATTTGTAACTGAAATCTGAGAGATTCAGTGACATTATATGAAGAGATGATTATAGAAATATAAAAAAATGGTAGATGGAATATGCAGGTTAAACAACCAAATACCTTTTTCACAGAGGCATTGTATGTTTTTTTTTAGATAAAAAAAAAAACTAAAACTGATATTAGTTTTGAATGTTTTCGTCTATTTTTATCGGAGAAACAGGATATGTGCTTGTATGACTGGAAATAGCTACGTGGGGTGATAACAAATGACTGACTTGCGTTAAAAGTACATTTGGTTGTCTGCGTTTAGGGTGGGTCAACCTGTTTGGTAATAATAATAGCAGGTTTGGAAAACCTTTGTGGAAATAATTGTTTCGTTTAGTTCTTCTAATGCTACAAACATTCCACACTGAACCTTTAAATACCAGAAGATTGGAGGTTAGTTGCAGATTGGCTGCTCATAGTCGAAGTCGAGAATCATTTTAAAAGAAATTACCTTTTACCATGAGCCATTGAACTGGTGAATGTTCCTCCATTGTATTTTGCTGACATTGACATTCATATTCTAGTATTCCCAAAAGGATTCAGCTCTCTTCACTGTCACCAGCCTCCACCGCTGAGGTGTAAATTACATTTTCTTTCCTGAGCTCTACTCTTATATTACACTTAACACTTACTCATCAGAGAGAAACAGCATGTCTGCTAAACTACAGCTATTTGTGCATGAATAGCGTGATTTTATTCTGTATTTGTTTGTCTTATGTGTCTGCTGCCCATCTCTGGTGTGATTATGTAACGGTCAGCTGTTGAGTTTTACAAAACTGCATAGTCTTTTTCCGGAGCACAAGCCCAGAGTTTCGGCCTGGGCCATATTTACTGAGATATCCAAATCTGTATGGGGGAGGGGAGCATTACAGATGCAAAGTAAGGGGTTTTATTTTCTCCTTATGTCCACTTAGAATACCATCTGACAGCAGATCAGTGTCAAAAACCCTGTATGTAGGGAATTCCAGCCTGCATTCCTGTTGAACTTCATCCATATGTCTGTTTCACGCTTGCGTGTGGTTTTGAATCCTCAGTATCCACTGAAACATCTATTACTACAGTGTGGAAAGTCTCCTCTGGGGGTGGGGAGCCATCTTGTGTTGGTTAAAATCAAATCATGTGTGAAGATGCATCCAAGTGCATTTTCTAAATCAGTCAGGGATGGAAATATTTGCTTTTCATATCTAATAGCACAGATATTGTCTGATCTAATTTAGATCCATATACATCCCATCTCCACTTGACATAAATGTGTTTAGCCATCCTATCTGCCTCTGTTTCTGCTGTTTCCACAGCAACAGGAAAAAGCCATGCTTGGGATGCCCCCTAATGGCAGTGTGTCGTTTGTCAAATGTTTTTTTTGTTTTTGCCTCAAGTACAAGTGATTAAGACAAATGTTATTTTTCTGTAATAAGTAGTCATTATGATTGCATTTTGAGTTGTTGCATCTTTTTGTGGTTTTGATCCTGGATTATAGTTTCATTGAAAATCATGCCATCCCTAGTGGCTATGTGATGCTACTATTTTTTAAAGCTTTTAAAATGGCAATTTTAGTTTTATTTATATGTATACATTTTTTTTCTTTTATATTTTATTAATATATATAAATATAATTATTTTAGTTATAACATAAAACACAAAAAATGTATAAAATCTAGTAAATGTCTAATAAATGGCAGTTGTCAAACTGCTTTTGTCATGATATGTACAATTTACTGTTCATTAAGCTTTTTGTACTGTTTTGCATTTATCTGTACTTAATTATGCTTCATGTCATCCTGATCAGAGCTTCTGTTTTCTCTAAATTCTCAGGTTATGTGGTCTGAAGTATTCTGGGCCTGAACTGAGGAATCGCAAACGCATTCACGCCATTACTGGGTGATTCATCTTTAGAAGTCTCCTAGTTTTGTCAGAAGACACAACATGATCAACTCAGACTTTCCTATGTTGCAGTAAGTAAAACACTTTAAAATGATGGGCGCTAATATAAATGGGCACAAAAATGTTAATAAACATTTGCATCACACTATGCAGGGACTCGTCAAATGACGGGCAAGGCGACACTGTGAGTCTGAGCATGAGTGTTAGTGAGCTGGATGACTCTGGGGAAGGAAAGGGCAAGAAAAAGAGAGGCAGGCCTGGAAAACAAGGAGTAAGACCACTGCTGCTGAGCAGATCAACTGATTGCATTTATTTTAACCCTAAATGCATGCTGTCAGCCACTCTTGCTGATCTCTCTTTTTTTTTTTTTTTTTTTCCAC
>NW_015539882.1:277504-313502 GCF_001515605.1 Sinocyclocheilus anshuiensis
TTTTTTTTTTTTTTTTTTTTTTTTGCCAGGCGGCCAGTAAGAAGGCCCGAAGGTCTCCGGTTGATAAAGGCGGGAGGAGGCCGAATGGAGTGGCCCATCAGAATGGAGAGGGCACAGACCCCAGCACTCTGTTTGAGGTGGTCAAACAAGGCAAAAGTGCCATGCAGGTAAAACACAACACGTGTCTTGCTGCCTGTTTCTGACTATTTGAGGTGGTATTGTGCTAAGTGACTGTTTTTCTCTTTGCATTTGTTTCTAGTCTGTCATTGATGACTGGATTGAATCTTACAAGCAAGACAGAGACCTTGCACTCCTAGATCTAATCAACTTTTTCATTCAGTGTTCTGGCTGTAAAGGTAATTTATCTCATTTGTTTCTCAACAGTTCCAAAGTTGCTTTTTTTTTAACTATGAATTATGGTCAATTGCAATCATAGGAATTAGGGTTGGGGAGAAAAATATATTCATACATCATGATTCTTTCTCAAATGACTGTGTATCTAAGCAATTTGAAGTTAAATTACATCTATATCTAGGAACATATATATGCACCAACATATGTATTATTAAACATCTATATTAATAATAAGGTAATACATGTATTTACAGAGGAATCTCAATCAACTGATCACTTGATTCCTATGTACAGCCACAGAAAACAAGATTTGGCAACTATTCCCTTAAATCATATGCTGTTGATGGAAAAAAAATTAGATGCTTTGAAAATCAGCATTAAATAAAATTGATTTAAATAGGGATAGGAATCTGCAGTTACTCTACCATTTAAAAGTTTGGGATTGGTAAGATTTTTATTTTTTTATAATTTTTAATGATGTTAAAAGAAGCATGTATTTGCTGAAAAATACAGTAAAACAGCAATATTGTCAAATATCATTGCAGTTTTTAAAATGTTGTGTTAATGTTTTAAAATGGAATTTATTCCTGTGATGGCCATTACTTCAGTCTTCGGTGTCACATTATCCTTCAGAAATCATTCTAATATGCTGATATGGTGCTCAAGAAACATTTCTTATTATTATTATCAGTGTTTGAAAACAGTTTTGCTGCTTTAAAAGTTCAAAAGAACAACTTTTATTTGATGTGTTTTGTATCATTATAAAAGCCTTTTAATGTCCCTTTTGATCAATTTAATGCATACTTGCTGAAAAACAGTATTAATTTATTTCACAAACAATCGCAGGCACTGTAAGGATTGAGATGTTCAGGAACATGCAGAATGCTGAAATTATCAGAAAGATGACAGAGGAGTTTGATGAGGTTTGTTGTTATTTTTGACTGTATTTTTTCCACCTGAATTCTTAAATGTTAATGAATTAATCAATTTCTATGCTCATCAAATCCAGGACAGTGGCGACTACCCTCTCACAATGGCAGGGCCGCAGTGGAAGAAATTCCGATATAACTTTTGCGAGTTCATCATGGTTCTGATCCGTCAGTGCCAGTACAGCATCATCTATGATGAATACATGATGGACACCGTCATTTCTCTGCTCACTGGGCTCTCAGACTCACAGGTCCGAGCCTTCAGACACACCAGCACGCTGGCAGGTCAGTCATTGACCTTGAAGTTATACCTGATACTGCAGTTGAGTTATTCATTTCAGTCATGTGTCTCGTTTCTGCTGCAGCAATGAAACTGATGACAGCCCTGGTAAATGTTGCTCTGAACCTGAGCATCAATCAGGATAACACACAGAGGCAGTATGAGGCCGAACGGAATAAGGTCGCAGGGAAAAGAGCCAACGAGAAGCTGGAACTGCTGCTGGAGAAGAGGAAAGAGGTGGGATGGCTTCCTTTTCTTCTGAGTTTTGTTCTATGGTCTCATGAACACGATTTTCAATGTGTTTTCTTGTTTATTTCATCTTCTAGCTCCAAGAAAACCAAGATGAGATTGAGAACATGATGAACTCAATCTTCAAGGGAATTTTTGTTCACCGTTACAGGTGAGTGGCATACAAATAGCAGGTAGAAACCCATTTGTGAGCAATTTGTACTTTTCAATGTCAGAGTTTTTGACATATCCTTATCCAAAAATCACAAATGACTAGAAACCAGATGTTTCATAATCCTGAGGACTTCATATTATGTTCTCTTGATTTCTTTCAGAGATGCCATAGCGGAAATCAGAGCTATTTGCATAGAAGAAATTGGCGTTTGGATGAAGTTATACAGTGATGCTTTTCTCAATGACAGTTACTTGAAGTATGTGGGATGGACGCTACATGACAGAGTAAGTGTGTATATTTCTCTGTGTGTGTGATAGTTATCAGTAACATAATCTAGTATATACAATTATGTATTTTTTCATGTTAAATAGTGTTGATCAAAAAATTTTTTAATTAAATTATATAATCCTTTACAGCAAGGTGAAGTTCGACTCAAATGTCTAAAGGCTCTTCAGACCCTCTACACCAACAGAGAGCTATACCCCAAACTTGAGCTCTTCACCAATCGATTTAAGGTGACATACATGCACAATTCTGAATACTCTATAACAGCTTTTATTATATCTCTCCATACCTTTATTACAATTTTCAAAATGTGCCTGAGTGCTGTAGGCATCAGTTTGGAAATGTTATAATGTCACTTCCTTTCTCTCAGGACCGTATTGTGTCTATGACATTGGATAAAGAGTATGATGTGGCAGTAGAGGCCATACGACTTGTCACTTTGATTCTGCAGTAAGTATTTTTCACACAGTCTTTATTTTTTTAGATTCTTTGACTCCGTGTCTGTTAAATATTTCATTTTATTTTATTATTTTTGTGTGTGTATATAAATATTTATATAAACACATACATTTACATACTTATATAAAAAGTTTAATATAAATTATTTATTTATTTATTAGAGAGCGTTATTAAACATTTCAAACTACAGTATGCTATGTTGTACTGTTGAGTACTGTAAATGTAGTAGGTATTTATTGCAAAATAATATAGTAATATGATTATCATATTACAGAATATTAATTAGTCTCCTGTGTTTCTTATAAGATTTCTCTTGTGTGACTCGTTCTTCCACCTCTCACATCTTTCTACATCCTTAAATCTCTCTTTTGTTTTTTTTCTTTTTCCTGTAGTGGTAGTGAGGATGCTTTGTCTAATGAAGACTGTGAGAACGTCTACCATCTAGTGTATTCGGCTCATCGTCCTGTTGCTGTGGCAGCTGGAGAGTTCCTTCATAGAAAGTGAGATGAATGAATGTGTTTTTGACAGCCACGTTTTACTCTTAAACATGATGTCAGCATATCAAACTCCTCCAATGTTTTGATCAGTTGCTTGTGTCTTGCTGCAGGTTATTTAGCAGGCATGACCCTCAGGCTGAGGAGGCTTTGGCGAAAAGACGAGGCCGAAACAGCCCTAATGGGAACCTTATAAGAATGCTAGTGCTTTTCTTCCTGGAGAGCGAGGTGAGAAAAATTAATGTATTTTTGATGGTTTTATGCACAGCCTTTATTCACCGAGCATTTATCTATTAGCTCATCCCTTTATTGAGAATGTGTTACTAACAGGGATGAGTGCCGTGAAATTTTAAAATTTAAATCAAATTGGTTTAGCAAGCAGGATGCAGAATTGTTATCCAATTTGGAATTCGAGAAAGGAGAATTAAAATGGAATAAAATTCAAATAAATTCAAACTGCTGTTATGACTTGCCTATTAAAGATTTTTCACATTAATTTAACACATGGGTTATTTTTAAACATTACATTTCAATACAGTTCTTAAATAAATGTACAGTTCAAAAATTCATAATAAATATTTTAGAAAATAAATTAACGTTTTGAAATTAACTTTTCTTTTATAGACCACAATGAATCATTTATTGTCCCAGTTCTAGCTTATAGCTAATTTTATTTTGTCAGTATTTATTCTTTTTTATGAATTTTTCAATTTATATTTTTATTATATACTTGTATTCAGTTTTATTTTATTTGATTCGTTTATATATAGGCTATTGATAATGCGATGAACATTTGTGGGGTACAAATTAAAATCCTTTTTGATGTTAATTGTTTTTTCCATTTTTTTTAAATCTGCTTGTGTTGGTTTTGTCTTAATTTGCTTAATTTAACTTAATTTGAAAGATTGTGATCAGTTGAGAATCTTGTGTGTCCTGCATTATTCACAGTTATCATAATTAGACAGTTATTTAGTTGCATTTGCTTAATTTAACTTAATTTGAAAGATTGTGATCAGTTGAGAATCTTGTGTATCCTGCATTATTCACAGTTATCATAATTAGACAGTTATTTAGTTGTTTTCCCTTGAAATCTTTGTATGCATGCAATCCTGTTATTCCTATTCAACTTCCTGTGGGATGTGGCCAATTCAATTAAAATTCCGCCACCTTAAAAGACAGCCAATTCTTAGCTCCTAATATTTTCCCAACACTGGTTATTGCTGTTTATCTAACCATCATACTACCTTTTTGCATGGAAGCTTCACGAGCATGGAGCATACCTGGTGGACAGTCTATGGGACAGCTCACAGGATCTGCTGAAAGATTGGGACTGCATGGTCGAGCTCCTGCTGGAGGACCCTGTGCAGGGGGAAGAGGGTACAGCCACCCACATTTATTTCAGTTCATTCTGGATGAAACTAGCATGTCTGTTTACTCATTAGTCCTGTCTGGTGGTGGGTTTTGTTGTAGTGTTGGGAGACCGTCATGAGGGCGCACTGATCGAGCTCATGGTCTGTACCATCAGACAGGCAGCCGAAGCTCATCCGCCTGTGGGCAGAGGAACAGGAAAGAGGGTAAGTTGTCTCGGAATCAGTCTTTACTGTAGACATATTATAGACTCTAGGTTTAAAGATTTTCTGTTGTTCTTCTGCACATCCCTCAGGTGCTCACTGCCAAAGAGAAGAAGACACAGATTGACGATAAGAACAGGCTGACTGAACACTTGATTGTTGCTCTGCCCATGCTGCTGTCAAAGGTAAAGTACCAAGGCCCAGGAATGTCAGAGTTCATAAAACAGGAGAATATCAACATAGTTTTCAAAACATGCAAAACAGAACCAGATTGATGTTATTATAATCAAAGAAAGTTGTCTACACTTTACATAATCCACACATAATCCATTGATGGTTTTCCTTCTTCCTATTTTGTTACGACACACTACGAGTGTGTGCATTTATTTGATCAAAGGAAAAAACATAAAAACAAAAATTCCATTTAAAACAACTGTATCCTATTGTAATATTTTAAAATGTAGTTTCTTTAAATTTCAGCTGTCATTACCCCAGTCTTAAGCATCACCTGATCCTTTAGAAATTATTCTAATATGCTGATTTGCTGCTCAAGAAATCAGCTTTTTTTTTTTTTAATGAAATTAAAATGCAAGGATGCATTACATTGATTAAATGTGACAATAAAGAAATGTATCATATTGAAAAAGATTTGTTTTATACCTGACCTGTCCTATCCTCATTTATACTTGTGACTAAAATCTAGAGGGATGCATAAGCTTGTGAAGTCTATATCATCTGTTTGTCATACATGCAAATTATCTCTTATGACTCTGCAGGCTGCGGTACTTCCTTGTTTAAGATTTCAATATAATACAGTTTCTTCCATATTATTATAAAAAAAAAAAGAAAAAAATTTGTTTTTTTAAATAATTCTGTTATTTTGAACTTTCTGTTCTTCAAAGAACCCTGAAAAAATTTCCACAAAAATATTAAGCAACACAACGTTTTTTTTTAATTTGATAATAAGAAATATTACTTGAGCACCAAATATAAATATACATATACATACATAAATGCAAAAACATTCTCAACTAATACTTCAAAGCCAGCTTGTGATGGCAGAAAGACGCTGAAACAAATTTCTGTAACTTTGAATGTTACAGAAAATATGCTTCACATTTGTTTTGCTTTTGCCTTTAGTACCAGGCTGATGCTGAAAAGGTGGCGAACCTCCTTCAGATCCCTCAGTACTTTGATCTTGAAGTCTACAGCTCAGGACGAATGGAAAAGGTTTGTTGGAGTTCTTACTACTGTGAAATAAAAATCTAGGCCGACACATTGTTTAGTTGTTTTCTGATATTTATTCCTGTGTCTAGCATCTGGATGCCCTGCTGAAGCAGATCCGGGTGGTGGTGGAGAAGCACGCTGAGATGGAGGTTCTGGAAGCGTGTAGCAAGACTTACAGCATCTTGTGCAGTGAAGAATACACCATCATGAACCGCGTGGACATCGCTCGCAGTCAACTCATCGACGAGCTCATGGACAGATTCGCTCACTCAGTAGAAGACCTGCTGCAGGAGGTGAAAGAGCAGCTTCATTTCAGTGCATTTCATCTCATGTACTGTATTAATATTAGTGACTGGCCTTTGTGCATTTGATATGAAATTCTGTCTTCGTTCATTTTCTTATTTCTAGGGCGATGAAGCAGATGATGATGACATTTATAACGTTCTTTCAACGCTAAAGAAGCTCACTGCGTTCCATAAGTAAGAGACCAATTCCCTCTGATTTTTGTCTTGGAAATGCAGAATTTGTTTCTGTCTACAGAACATTGAGGTTTGTTTTGTATGCTTTCTAGTGCACATGACCTTACAAAGTGGGACCTTTTCAAAAATTGTTATCGATTGTTGAAGATGGGGATCGAACAGGGCTCCATGCCAGAGCAGGTAAACGTGTTAACCAATGAAAATGGATGGCGATCGACAGAATTCTAATGATCTAACTTAGTAACATGAAATAAATTGGCATAAAACACAAACTCACATATACAAACATATACATATACAAATACAAAACAGTAGCTGAATTGCATAATTTTAAACTAAAATGTTTGGGGATAGGAAGTTTTATTTTATTTTTATTTTTTTTAAAGAAATTAATACTTTTATTCGACAAGGATGCATAAATTGACAAAAAGTGACTGTTATAATGTTTTATTTTATATAAATGCTTTTCTTTTGAACTTGCTATTCATTAAAGAATCCCGAAAAAAAAAATGCTTGATGGTTTCCAAAAAATATTTAAGTAGCATAACAGATTTTAACATTGATAATAAGAAATGTTTCTTGAGCATTACATCTGCATATTAAGATGATTTTTTTTAAAAGCTTATTTGACAGTGAAAACTGGAGTAATTGCTGCTAAAACATAAGCATTTGGCATTATAGGAATATATTACATTTAAATTATATTCGAATAATAATATTTTACAATATTATTGATTTTATTTAATAATAAATAATAAATGCATAAGAACCTATTAAATGCATCTGTGATGAACACACGAGAAAAAAAATGTATCTTTCAGACCCCATAGTTTTTAAATGGAGTGTTGTACAAAACAAAAATAAAAGCTTGGCAAACTATTAAATTAAAAAAAAAGACACATTGATAACATAAGAACTTTTATATACATCATAATGTCAGATGCTGTAACATGTTAGCCTTTTGTAGGCTATAGCCTTTTGTAACTCATGATGTGCATTAAATGATGAATCTATATTCTCTTGTCTTGTGGTCAGATCGCTGTCCAAGCTCTGCAGTGCTCTCATTACTCCATCCTGTGGCAACTGGTGAAAATTACTGAAGGATGTCCATCAAAGGTGCAGTAGACCCCATAGTATACAGTTGCCAAGTACATTAGCCTGATTTATCGATGTTCTCTGAGAATTATGTGACATAGACGTTCATATGCGTTTCCTGGGCAGGATGATCTTGTGGCATTAAGAAGAGTGGTGAAGTCATTTCTAGCGGTTTGCCAACAGTGCCTGTCTAATGTGAACACTCCAGTCAAAGAGCAGGTGAGTGGAGGCATTTTAGTGACCTTTTGCTGGTGTTCTTTAATTATAGCCTTAAAAAGAGTGACTCATAGTGCACATTGAAACATTCACTTATGAAATTTAAGAGTTTGTCTGTTTTATCTCCACAGGCCTTCATGTTGCTATGTGACCTGCTGATGATTTTCAGTCACCAGTTGGTCTCAGGCGGCCGAGAAGCTCTGCAGCCGCTGGTCTTCAATCCAGACAGCACTCTGCAGAATGAACTGCTCAACTTTGTCCTGGATCACGTGTTTATCGACCAGGATGATGAAAATCAGAGCATGGGTGCGTATGTGTTCTGATGCACTTGAACTTTTGTGATCAGAGCTATCCTGAGAATTTATTTATTTATTCTAGAGCATATAGAAAAGACTTTTCTATCAAGACTACTTAAACAGACTCTACCTTAAAATTTTCACTTAAAGTTGGGCTTTTTCTTTCAGAGGGTGATGAAGAGGACGAAGCTAATAAGATTGAGGCCCTTCATAAGAGGAGGAATCTGTTGGCCGCCTTCAGCAAACTAATCATCTACGACATTGTGGACATGCCTGCTGCTGCTGACATCTTCAAACAATATATGAAGGTATGAAAACCTGATCAATTTAAGCCACAGAGATCTATTATGGTTCAAATGTGATTCAAATGACTGGTGTTCGTTTTTCAGTATTACAATGACTATGGAGACATCATCAAAGAAACCTTGAGTAAGACCAGACAGATGGACAAGATCCAGTGTGCAAAGACCCTTATCCTCAGCTTGCAGCAGGTATGAGATGTAATTTTTAGGATTAGATCATTTTCACAGTCGGTTATGGATTTTGAATCTTGTACAACTTTCCTCCCTAATGCTTTAAATGTTCGATTTGGACACTTTCCTTGTCTGCAGCTCTTCAATGAGCTGATCCAGGACCAAGGACCCAACCTGGACCGAACGTCCTCACATGTCAGTGGCATTAAGGAATTGGCCCGTCGCTTTGCACTCACATTTGGGCTGGACCAGATCAAAACCAGAGAGGCCGTGGCCACACTGCACAAGTAAGAAACTTGGCTTGCTTCATCTTTACTACACCGTTTCTATCTAAAGAATTAAAAGCAATTATTGGCAGAACCAGAACTGACTTTAATAACCTAACTCTAGATGTTTAATGTGAATGTTTGCATAAACTGGTTTTATATAACAAACATAGGGATGGGATTGAGTTCGCCTTCAAGGTCCCGAATCCAAAAGGACCAGAGTACCCACCACCGAACCTGGCCTTCCTGGAGGTGCTCTGTGAGTTCTCCTCCAAACTCCTACGACAAGACAAAAAGACTGTGTAAGTGCAGAAAACGCTTTGTGACTGTTTTACGTGTGTATATTTTGTGCAGTAGCAGTAAAAAATGTGAACACCCCTATTAAAGGGGTAGTTCATCCAAAAATGAAAATCATCATCATTTACTCGCCCTCGTGTCATTCCAAACCTTGAATGACTTACTTTCTTCTGTTCAACATAAATTAACATATTATAAAGAATCCAAACGGTTTTCGGTTCCCATTATATTTTTTGTCCATACAATGTAAACGGGAACCAAAATAGTATAGTTCCTAACATTCTTCAAAATACCTTCTTTTGTGCTCAACAGAAAAAAGAAAGCCATTTGGTGGACATACCACTTCAAGTCATTATTATTATTGCAAATTTTTATCATTTAGAATGACAACATCATCAAAACTGTGTGTCCAGACATTTAGTTATGGCTGTAAAATCGTTTAATCGTTATTAATCGCATCCAAAATGAAAAGTCTGTTTACGTAATACATGTGTGTACTGTGTATATGTGTGTGTATGTGTGTATGTATATATATATATATATATATATATATATATATATATATATATATATGCACACACATACGTGTATATATTTAAGAAATATAAAAATGTAATATATAGATTAGATTAGATTAACTTTATTAATCCCCAAAGGAAAATGTCATTATGGCAGCTCAATACATAAAAAACACAATACTGTGACTACAGATATATGTACATTTATATATGTGATTAATCGTGATAAATCGATTTTACAGCCCTATGCTTAATACTGTATTTGTGCATATGTTACAACATGTTTGATTGGCTCTGATACATGTGTTCATGCCACAGTCATTCATATCTGGAGAAGTTTATGACGGAGTATATGATGGAGAGAAGAGAGGACGTCTGGCTGCCTCTCATCGCGTACAGGAACTCCCTGCTGACAGGAGGAGATGACGACCGACTGTCTGTCACCACCGGCACCAGCTCTACCAGCAAAACCAGCACGGTCCGCAGCAAAAGGGGTCGACTGCCACAGCACAAAAGACGACCGGAAGGTAGAAGAAAAGCTTTAATATTTCATATAAGACATCTTAAATAATAGACTGCATATAAAACACCTTGTTATTCCCTTGTCTCTCACTCCATAGCGCTGACATAGTCTAGGAATAATCTGATTTGACATTGATGTCTTTGTGTCATTTCACAGAAGAGAGTGTTGAGGGTTCATGGGTAATGCGTAATGACACACTTCAGACACCAGGGGGCCTCCACACCCCACAGCTCACATCCACTGTCCTGAGAGAAAACTCCAGACAGGCAGCAGCAGATCACATCACAGACCAAGACTTGTCGGAACCAGGCTCAGAACCAGACTACATGCACAAGTATGGCATTCGAGCCTAATAAAAACAGGCAGCTTGTTGAAAGATTGGAGAAACATTATGCAGAACATACTGTTTTCTTATGTAACTTGAGCTCCTGCTGAATAGCGCTGACATAGTCTAGGAATAATCTGATTTGACATTGATGTCTTTGTGTCATTTCACAGAAGAGAGTGTTGAGGGTTCATGGGTAATGCGTAATGACACACTTCAGACACCAGGGGGCCTCCACACCCCACAGCTCACATCCACTGTCCTGAGAGAAAACTCCAGACAGGCAGCAGATCACATCCCAGACCAAGACTTGTCGGAACCAGGCTCAGAACCAGACTACATGCACAAGTATGGCATTCGAGCCTAATAAAAACAGGCAGCTTGTTGAAAGATTGGAGAAACATTATGCAGAACATACTGTTTTCTTATGTAACTTGAGCTCCTGCTGAAGCAATTCTCTCGCTGTTCTTGCATCAGTTCATCATTTTGTTCCCTCACATTCAGCCCTCAGATGCAGATGTCATGGTTGGATCAGCAGAAGATGGAGGAGGTGAACAGAAAAGATAGAGGAGGGATGAACTACATGAAATCACGCAGTGGTGGAGTGAGACAGCAGGTGTACGTACTCGCACTACTGACCATGATGCTAAGCAGTTGACATTTCAGAAAGCTTTTGTGTCCTTTACTAAAGCAATAAGTCATGAGAAGACATCACAGCAATTCTAACCATGTGTGCAGTGACTAAAACCACCTCAATCAGAATAGAATAGAATATAAAAAAAAAAAAAAAAAGTTTAAATAAAAGTATTTAAAAATATTGTCAAGTATTTTCAAAAGAATTTTGTGAAACCTACCTTGTTTCTATTACACGTTAATTGTTGCTACATACAAGATTTGTTTGGATTATTCTCCGTTTGGTATTAACATTCTGTGAGGCATATCTACGTAAAAATAACATTCTCAAGATCCTCAAAATATGAAGAGAAGTCTCTGAGACATAGTAAAGGAACAGAGTAAGGATTGAGTCAACAAACATTGGTTTTATTGGGAAACAGGCTTCCAGCCAACATAATCAAACTGAATTCAAAGATGGAGAAAATCAAGATGGAGATATGACTAGTTTTCAATACAACACTATGCTGTTTTATTTAATATAAATATAATATTTAAATAATATAGAATATTTTGATAGATTTAAATATACTAATGTCATATATAAATATGCATATTAAAAACTATAAAATTCGGTTAATTCTGCCAGTCTAAATCTATTGTAATATCCATCTGAAGCAGGAGAAATCAGAATGTATTCTGAAAAGTATGCTATGCAGAAAGAAAAGATTTTTATTCATAGCTTAGTATTAATTGCTGCACGCATTAGATGGTGCTGTTGAAATGACATGTTTTCTGGATTCACAGTTATTTAAAAAAAGATAGACCGATAGATAGCTAGATATAGAGTAATTACAGTTTTTCTGAATTGCTAAAACACATTTCCTGAACCCGTCACTAATTTTCTCAAAACCTTAAGCACAAATCCAAATACTCATAAACCTCTGACTCTTCCATCAAACTCAAACAATCACTGCAAAACCATTTCACTTGCACTCAAAATCAAACGGTGCTCTCAGATCACACACACACACACACTCAGGTTTGTTTAACACTACAGAGCATTCATTAGACACTACAGAGAAAAATGGAGAACAGCATCCAGAGCATTACAGAAAAAAGTATATTGTATTGAGTAAACAATTTTGTAATTCTGTAAAAAAGTATAGTAATTGCAACTGAGTAAGGTGAATATATTGTATAGGCCAACTGTATGTACTGCAAGAATAGTATTGTGCTGAATATGAAATGGTACTGAATGTTTGTATATATTCAGCACTTGGATACTGCAAAAATACTGCAGTCTAACTGCAAAGGTCAAATGACACTCTAAATGAATAGCATGTTACAGTACACTCAAATACTGTAAGTTGTGCAATTGTAAAATCAGGGTCAATGAGAGATTCATTCTGTCTCAGCATCATGTCTTTGTGCTTGAGTCCAGCCTGAGGACTTTGTCCACACCACAAGTAATGTTGTCTTTTTTGCTAGACAAAGAGAAAAAAAACCCCTGATCTGACAGATCCAGCCTTGATAACACTCTTTACAGTAAACCTTACTCTTTCTCTCCTCATCCTCCACTTCTTACATGTACTCTTCCTCCTCTCCTTCTCAGATTGTTTCCATCTATTGTTCGTATCATCATTCAGTCACCTGTGCCACTTGTGCACTCTGAACTGGCTCATGTTATGTACAGTTGGTTTGATCACAGCTTTAGAAACAAGTGTGAACAATTTTGAATCATTGTGTGTAAACGATGACAACTGTGCTTTAGTTGTGTTTAACTTTTGCCGCTTGTGTTTAACATTTTGCAGCATCACCATGTGATAAATGTTTAAGTGAATGAGAATGTGTTTAGAGTTTTGCAAAATAGTGCATGAGATTTGCAAATACAGCCTAACTGCCTGAACGTATTTAAAGTTTGGCAGAAAGACTGCTTTATTCGACAAATTGGTTTAAGCTAGTGAGAATTTGGTTCAGAGATTGGGGTTTAGTGTTTTAGCAATTCAGAAAAACTGTAATAGTGTCTTTGTGTAAGCCTTACAATTCAGAGAAAATGGATGGGAAAATAATTGATCGATTTATTTATTTATCTTTAATGTAATTTGACCTCTATTTTAATCATGTATGATGTTTTACGTACTGTTGTTATGTTTATTCCTGCGTTTTTTGGGGACCACGCCCCACATCATAACGTTTATGTAACCAAGGGAACCAGTCGCCCACACTAGTTTGCGGTCTCTTCTCGCGAGTTAAACACAACAGCCTCCCAAGCCGGGAAAAGTATCGCGAGACTATCCCGGAAGCGTCTCTCTCCATAGCCGTTCTTCCTTTGTTCTCGCGAGAGGTGGACAGCAGCGCCCCCTCCTTGTTCTAATGCGGAGAGGAAGGGAGGGGAGAAGCCTTTTCAAATACACATACATTTCAATATCGCTACTGAATATGTATCCATACGTTTTTCTCCAAAGAATAATTTGTGCACATGGTGTGGATATTAAATTCGCGCAACACGTACGACGCACCCAAACGAAAGGAAAACGGCAGGATAAATCCTAAAAAGAAGCGAAGCGGCCTGTTTTTGTTCCTGAGGCGCAGCGCACACTGACATCAAACGGGCAGCTAACTCACGGCGCTTTGTTACACCCGAGCTGAAATTACTTAGCCAGCATGCACGGTGAATATCTGGCAGCCTAACGCACTGGAAGACTGGGTGCACAAAAAGCGGCCTGTTTTCTGTATTTGCAGCGGCGGCAGCGCCGTGAAGAGCGGCGGACAATAACAGTGACGGCGCTTGTGTGCTGCCGCTATGATGATCTGAGGCTGATCACGTATATGCACGACAAGAATAATAAATAAACCTATGGAATAGCACTGCAAATAAGGACTGCGTTCATACAGGACAAGACGAGGAGGTAGTCTGTGCTCTCTGTTTGAATTTGGTGGCAATTGGAGGCCCGGTGGGGTGAAGAGCACCACCAGTGTGTTGTTGAATTAAAAAAAAATAATGCAAGAAATTGTGCAAATGCATCGCTGAATGTGTTTTCAATCGGATCAACGTGGATGTGCTTTTATCCGATGATGACGATGATGATCTGGCCGTATTTCGTGCCGTGGAAGAGGGGCAAACGTTAAGATGGAGTGGTTTTAATGCATGCGATGTAAAGACAAGCATATCTGCTGAAATCTCCCTTGCATTTCACACTCGACGGATTTGCACGCTCAGGTTCATCGACATCGATGATACGTGGGCTGCCGGCGGGACTGAAGCCTTGTACTGTCGCTCCTTCTCGTTTTTTTCCCTCCCCGAACTGGATCTGTCTAGCACGACACTGCTGAGATGAACCCGGTGAATGCGACCACTCTCTACGTGTCAGCTTGTCGGTCGGTGCTGCAGTGCGATCCCCGGGACCCCCAGGCTTTGGCGGAAATCTATAAGCTCTTGCCTTTTTTCAGACAGTCTCTCGCCTGCCTTGTGTGTGGTGAGAGCCCGTTTATTCTGCTTCATCACTGCATGCTTGCATGATCACTTCTGCTTGATCACTGCACGCTTAGAGCTGCTCTCAGACATCCACCGACCATGACACACCCCCATTCAGTCCACAAATTCCTGACCTACAATGACAACTGGAGCCTGGGCATTTAGACACACAGCTGTGCATACAGGCTCTGTGTTTATAGATGCATGGCGGTTGAATAGTAATAGCTTGCTTGCTCATTCAGATAAAACCGGTAGCTTGAGACAAATTGACCAGTTAACCCAGATTACGTCTTTACAGTGTTTTGGTGGAAATATTAAAAATGTTCATATAAATATAGTATATATAATAATTATATATTTATTTATAATTGTATATATTAGAAGTACATTTAAAGAAATACACATAATTGTCCAGGCATGCAAATCATTATAATTTTATATATATATAAATATATTCACTGGGGTTCTATAACAAAGAAGTATTAAATATGTTAATATAAAATATAAATAATTATTTAATCATTTTCCAGTAATGCAAATCATTATCATCATTTTGCATGATCATCATAATTATAAAAATTTATTATTATCTATAATTATCTAGAAATGCACTTTGATTGCAAGTAATAAATTGATTGGTCAATAGGTGTGGGAACCCTGTTTGCTGTAATGCTTTTTATTTTGAATGAGTTGGCAGTTCGTTGCTAATCTCCCTTTTTTCTAATATAGCTGTTGATAATCCATGCATATTTTGTAAACAACAGTAATTGCTTAATATTTATATTAAGCATTGCATGCTTACATAATGTTCATGTGTTTATAAACACAATGCGTTTGAGATCCCTGCTAACCATATGCTGAGCATGTAATATGAGCGACAGCATGCAAGATCACATGACCCTTTAACGTCAGACTCAGCACATATGCGGGGCTTCTATTGAATGTTACAGAACCATGTCTTGTTTAGATACAATGTAGTGCTTGTATTGCTTTGCTCATGAGCCACAAAACTGTGATTAGAATGATCATTTCAAAGGTACAGCATCCAAGCTGCCTATTTAGGCTGCTCTTTGCATAATTAGCATGTTGTTATAATACCTATTCTGTTGTTTCATGGCCTAAACATGGTTTCTTTATTTATTTAGGCAATTTGCTACAAGATCCAATCGCTCCTACCAACTCATCGTGCCAGCACTATGTCTGTAAATCATGTAAAGGTAAAAAGATGATGATGAAACCCTCGTGCAGCTGGTGTAAAGACTACGAGCAGTTTGAAGAGAATAAGCAGCTGTGCATCTTGGTGGACTGCTACAGAAAGCTCTGCGAGTACATCGCAGACTCTCCTCTCGCCCAGCACATTTCAAGTATTGTGGGAGGGTCCCCAGACATCTTGGCTCTGTTGAATGAGGGCCTCTCATTGGACAACAGACAGGGGGAGGAGTCACTCTCCCCGAGCTTGACAAACCAGTCCCCTTCACCCTCGACCTCAGAAACGCTCCCCGATGAGGGCCAGTCCCCATCGACAGAGATCAAAGAGCAAGACCTCAGTCCTCTAGGGGTGAACGGTCTCCAGGACTGCAATGGCTTAACCAACGTGGAGGAGTTGACCGCGAGTTTACCTTCACTAGAGGCCAGTGTTTCAGACTCGGTGGAAAGTGGGGGTGATGCAGTGAAACAAGAGAGTTTCACAAATGAGATCCCTGTGTGCGAGGCAGTGGCAGCTGCTGGCGAGGACCTTTGTACCAGCACCATGGACATTTGTGGCTTTGGCGAGGATATTAAACATGATGGCGGGACTCTCCTCTTGAGTGTAGAGGAAGTGCTCAGGACTCTAGAACCAGACCACGTCGCCCAGGATGAGTGCCCTGCGATATTGCAGTCGACTCTCGAGCCTTCGGCAAACTTGAATGGACCATTTGCATCGATCAACTCTGCTCGGCAGCTTTCCTCTCTCCCACAAGACTCGCAGGAGGTTCTTTTGCCCCAGCACCCGATGTCCCAAAAGAATCCACAACATTTGGCAATATCCTGTTCCGCGTTGACGCCCAGAATGCCACAGTCCACCCGGAAGCGGTCGCGGTCGGAAAGCGACAGCGAAAAGATTCATCCTGTACCCATTTCCACCTTCATCTACGGCCCAACGTTGGGCGCCTCCGCCCCTGTTCCAGTCAAATGCGAACCTAAATCTCCCACTCAGACTATCCCCCACATTGCGGCGGTGCCCAACGGTGGTGGCCTTTCTAAGGTGGGCAAGGCGTTACTGGTGCCTGCGAAAACTGTCAAAAAGACCATTGACAACCATGGACCCAAAAAGGCATACACTAAGTCCAAACAGGGCACTCCGAAGTCAAAGGAAAAGACGAAAGAACGGATTCTGACTAACGCCCTCATTCCCGGGAGCCCCACGAAAGTGGTGTACAAAAAGGCGCAGGAGAAAAAGGGCTGCAAGTGCGGCAGAGCAACTCAAAACCCAAGTGTTCTTACATGCCGTGGACAGCGATGCCCCTGTTACTCCAACCGCAAAGCCTGTCTGGACTGCATATGCAGGGGCTGCCAGAACTCCTACATGGCCAATGGCGAAAAAAAGCTGGAGGCCTTCGCGGTGCCAGAGAAGGCGCTCGAGCAGACAAGACTCACTCTAGGCATCAACGTCACCAGCATCGCAGTGCGGAACGCCACCGGTAGCGGCGCCGGCGGGATACTTAACGTCTCCACGGCGGCTGGCTCACCTGTGGCCTCCTTCTTGGCTACGGGGCCACACGAAGACAAAGGATTCGATGAACCATTGGACATGAGGTTTGACTGAGTACCAGATGATTCTCCTTTAACATCACCCTGTATTCCAAACCGGCTTGCTTTCAGTGTGATGGCACTGTACCGAGGGGCTGATGCCAGCAGAGTCAGCGATAAGGCAGCTACTGTGATTCTGTTCCAGTTCACATTATCAATCAAACTAGTTATTGCTGAAGCTTGTGCTTTTAAATCATTTGTACTATTCATTTTGGTTTTCTTGCACACCTTTAGGAGGAGCGGTGAGGTGAGATACTGTAAGTCGACAGTTTCTTTTGGGAAAGGTCTTTTTTTTACATTCAAGTACAAGTGATTTATAAGGCATGATCTTTGGCAAGATATACCTGACCTCATTATTGTGGGTCACGCTATGTGCATATGTGGAAGATTTTCAGTTTGTAGGTTAGGGGATGAGACCAGTTAAATGATTGGTACCCTACAGCATCAGTAGAGACTGGTTGTATTTATAAACGGTTTTTGTACACAGACATAAGGAATTCGATTTAAAAAGTACATTTTATGATATATTTTGTAAGTTACATTAACAACATTTGCAGTATTTATTGGGTATCACTTAACATAGATTACGGTCCACCCAGGGCATCAGCTGGATACCATTTCTACAGATGCAAGTCACACAGATACAGTATGTACAGTTTTCTGTCTAAATTATGTTGTTGTCCTGATTGTGCTAGTTTTTGCTGTCTCAAACTGTTATTTTTTTCCCTTGGGGCATTTAAATACCTGTAATATAAATGTAACATATTTCCACAAAAAAAGAAAAATCCTAACATGACTCTTGTCTTTCATTTCAAAAATCACTTTATCTTAGAAGTTGCATTGTTTTTTTGTTTTTTTTCTTAAGCTGATTTTATAAACCTTTTTGACAAGTTTAGAAAGGTTGTTTAAATGATAAATGTATTAATTAGTGTGACTATATATATATATATATATATATATCTCTCTCTAAACTTGAATGCAAATGGAATAAGCTAAACACAGCTGCTCAGACATGTGGCGTTAAACAATGGGTGCTGCAAACAATTACAAGAGTGTATTACAATCACAAGACATTGCAATTAAACATATGTTGTCCATATGTGAGTGCATAACTTGTATGGCTGTCCATAAGTGAACTGTACATGTGCAATGTTGTTTTTCCTGACTAAGTCAACCTGAAGTAACATGAAGGTGGGTAGGGGAAGTCGTGGCCTAATGGTTAGAGAGTCGGAGTCGTAACCCAAGGTTGCGGGTTCGAGTCTCGTACCGGCAGGGATTGTAGGTGGGGGGAGTGAATGTACAGCGCTCTCTTCCACCTTCAATACCACGACTGAGGTGCCCTTGAGCAAGGCACCGAACCCCCAACTGCTCCCCGGGTGCCGCAGCAAAAAATGGCTGCCCACTGCTCCGGGTGTGTGTTCACGGTGTGTGTGTGTGTGTGCACTTTGTATGGGATAAATGCAGAGCACTAATTCCGAGTATGGGTCACCATACTTGGCCACATGTCACGTCATAGCTTGTGGAGGTGGCAGTTTTTGGCCTGGGATATCCCGGTAGCTCTTCTTCACTGGTGCAAAATCACTTTGCAGGGGCTGACATAATTTATAAGCATACAATTTTAATGAGGCATTTCATTAATATTCCAGCTCAGGGAATATATTGCTTAGGTAGGCACTATTGCTTAACTTGAACATAGGAAAATCCATATATATTGTGTTTGTTTTCAACTGGAGTTGCATCTTTGTCGACAGTAACTTTGAACCATCTATACTGCACCTAAAACATCAGATGTTAAAAATATAACTATTAATTGGTCATGTTCCAAAGAACACTAGATGGTTAACTGGAATCATATGTTCTTAATAGTGAAATCAAACAAATCGATGGGGTGCAGTAATGTTCTGGACCTCTGCCCAGTAATTGTATTTGCGGACATTTACCACAAGTGGGCAGAATACAGACAAAAAGAATTGCACTTTTGCCATGTATACCTCGACAATTTGCATATTCATAACCTCTTTGTTTATAGAAAATAGGTGTAGTAAATCAAATCGACTTTTCTACAAAAACGTTTTATTCATGTTGCCATAATAATAAGAAACAGATTTTTGACTATGTAAATTGAGTGCTAAATAAAAAAAATAACCATAATACAAAAAAGCCAAAAAAATGTAAAAGTTCCAGTGGATAGAAAATATTTGAGATATAAGAATAATCACCTAATACATTTTCACAGTCTAGACATTGTGTGTTTGTGTATAAATTCATATTTAAAGACAATATAACTACATTAATATTGTTGCAACATTTTTTTAATTCATTTTTATTATTATTAACTCAGCATCTCAGACTGTTACAACAATATTGAAGTAATATAGTTACATGGTCTTAAAAAGGTATAATGAATCACCCAATAATTGTTTTACCAACATTCGGTATAATGTACATATTTAATATGAAGAATTATGGTCTGGGTAAGAATAAAAAAAGAACACCATGTACTATAACGTACATAGTTACTTATAACTGAAAGTCAGTTTCAGAATAAATGTTATAAAAATAATAAAACAAACACTACAAAGAACAAACCAAAAATGCAGAAATCCTCAGTATATGTTCAGCGCTGGTAAAAGTATATACAAAACACAGTATGTACAAGACGATTTACCATTTTACGTCACTGATTTTCACATTTAGCTAATGTACAAGATTTATGCTTATGGAATGAATTATGATATAAAAATAAGACAATACAAACGCAATATATATAGTGCTTAAACTGACAATCATGTCAATAATACAATCAAGGCATGATTTAGAAGTCTCTCCAACCGCATTTCTACATCCCAATATGCAGTTTGTCTAAAAAATGTGAAAAAGGCAATACAATCACAAGTCCAAAGAGGACAGAAGCACACAGGAAAAGCCTGCAGCTCTTCCACAGGTGTGAAAGTCTTGCTTAAAGTCACACCATCCTTTTTCCTGCCCGGGACAGACGCATCGTGTCCAAACAACTCGCTTCCAAAATGTCCTGGCAAGCCCCTCGCTTTCCGTTGCCCCTCTAGGCAGACGTGCTGGATTTGAGCTCCAACATGTTTCACCAAGGAGCTGATTTACAATCGGATCCGCTGACCGAATGTAAAAAAGCGCCAAATATTTGCACCTTTCCAAGCTCTCATCAATCAAGGTTAACTGTTTTGGCAAGAGATGGAGCATCTCGGCAGGCACGTCCAAATGTTTTAAGGCGCTTGGCGGCCGTTCAAAGAAAGCTCAGGTAGAAATACCGTGCAAGCAGAGTCTTGTTGCTCATCTTAGAGCTCAAAACAAACCGTGAGGAGCTCAGTTTTCTAGTTGTGCATCACTAGCTGACCAAAAACACTCCGAAGAAGCTTGACTTCTCGTCCATGTCGATGGTGCTTATGTTGCTGACCGTCACAAACACCCTGTCGCCTCCTCCAAGCTGAAAAAGCCCCGCTTGGTAGATGGAATACAGGCCGTATTCGGTGTCACGTGACCAGCAGGTCGTCCGGGCGTTCTTCATTAGCAAAATTGGCACCGGATACGAACTTACTTTTTTATAAACATACTGCAACATCGGTTTCCCCCGAACTGATTCACCCGACGTCCCGTCCTCTTCCTCGCGGTCACTTTCGTCTTCCTCGATGAGCGTGTGTCGGAAGTAAGTTTGGGAGTAGATGTAATAAAGCCCGGCCTGCGGCACCACCAATTCTCCGTCACTTAACTCCACGTTCTGGAGGAAAGCCAGACCTTTTTCGGACTCCCACGACTGAATCTTCTGGCCGTAGACCTTCCTGTTTGGTTGACCTGCATTGTTAAGCCAAAGAGAAGGATTATAGGTCGGGTTTGACAGAAAAGCTGCATTGTTTCAGCATTTGGCAGACGAACAGAACGGAGTGCTTGTTTCAAAGACTCGTTTTGTTTCAGGCAAATGGCCACAGAGATTTTTAAAAAAAAGAGTAAAACGTCCTACATTAAAGGTTTATGGGCTTCCTTTTAGGGACGCTAACATTAAAACAATGTTTATTTGCAGGAATGCAATGCTGTTTTTGCATAGCACAGTGGTTTTCCAGTCTGGCTGCATTTCTTAGTGTACTTAAATGGTGAATGTGGACTATGACCCAAAGATAAACTAGGAGTTGTTGTTGTAATAATTCAGTACAAAAACAGAAACTGAAAAGAGCATAGATTCCAGCAACTAATAAACAAAGCTTAAAAAAGTATTTTTAGGAACAAGACATACCTCCATCTTTTTCTGGTATATAGCTCCCAGTCACATGTGCTGCAATCTTAGGCCGAGGGGAATCGTCTTGATCTTGGATCACCAATGAGGGAAGTACACGTGAGACTTCGTCTGTTAAAAGCCACAAGGTTAGTTCACTCGTAGTTTATGTCTCCACATAAAATAAAATATGAATGTGCTGTGAAATACCTTTGACAGCAGATGAAATTTCTTTTTGGTAACGACTGGACATTGACTGTAAAAAAAGAAATCAAGAAAGCAAAAAAATATAATTAAAAAAAGATTAAATTTCAGGTTTCGCAATGTTGTGAATGGACCAATTCTTCAGCATAGGGATTCTAGGGAATTCTTCTAATAGGGTTTCCTCAATTTAAGCTCGGAAAAATTAAGGAAATTCCTCTATTAATTAAAAAAGGATAAATGGACTCATTGTCTACAACCTGGCCAGCTTTATGATTCACGACCCCCCTCTGAAGCGGATACCTTTTCAATCAGAAAGTGGAGCTGTTGCGTGACCTGCCAGCAGGGGTCGTCCTTTCCCTCCGCCGCGTTCAGTTCCTCAGCCTTTAGCGTTCTGAGGTTGGCGCGCATCAGACACGACACGCTGCTCTTGGAGAAGGTTTCTTTCATCTGTAAATAAAAAAATAATAATGTTTTAGCACTTATGATTTTATGAAGAATATGGCAAACAACTAAATATTCTGCTCGGCGACCAAACAAAAAGCTTTTTGTGTACTAGTTAAGCATTTTAAATGTGCATGTAATATAAATTATTGTTTTTACTTACATAAAAAGCAAACATAATGATATTGCATGTACTTATTTTATTTAAATCAAATGTAGGTCCATGCCAGTCAAAATATCAAATGACAATTGCTTTAGATTTTCTCGTTTGTATACATAAAATGCAAAAAAGTGCATTTTATGATACTTTTAGAAATGATACTTTCATACAATTTGTTACCTTTTTATACAATGCAAAATCAAGTCATCATATCTAATTGATTATATTTCATTATTATATGATGATTGACTGATCATATTTGAATCCATAAATCGCAAAATTTAAGACATTTTGTATTGTATGTCGTATTTACGAATAATTAATTAATCTATAATTAATCTATTATTAAAAATCGTATAATTTTTGCTTGCATACAATGCTAAAATAATTATATAATATTATAGATGCGTATTTTTTATAAAACGATAAATGCTTAAATCGTGTATGTATACACAAAATGTAACCAAAATAAGACCCGGTATGTTCCATTTATAATGTTTTGCATACATAAAATGCAAATCTATGCCATTATCATCTATCCATTCTATAATTTTAGGAAATTCTACAATCTTTTCTATGCATACAGTGCACAAATTAAGACATTCTGTGCTTATTTCTAATTTATTATACAATAATAAGTATAGAAAGTGATATTTTGCATACACAAAATGCTGACTTTTTCTGCAAAAAAGAAACGTTTTAATAACTGTGCATTGCCATTGATCGTTGCTTAACTTGTCCTTCAGGCTCCACTGAGCGACCTGTTGGCAGCTGTCCACTAACAAAATGCAGGCAGAAACCTCAGCAAACGAACCGAGAAACGCTTTCAAGCAAAACTCATTCGCTCTACAATCTTACATTTACTGCATTTCCAGTGTCGCAATATGCACAACAAGGCGTTCAGGCAAACTTTGCACAAGTTCTGAGGTAACATGCATAAAAACGCTTATGTTAAACGGCCCTTACCGTCGATAAGACGTTGCTAAAGTATATGAACGTTACAGCCACGGCTATTGTTTGCAGGAGAATTGCAGCCAGCAGCAGAAGTCCGATATATTGCATGGTGTGTGAGCTTGTCATGCAGACCATTGCGTGTGTTACTGCAGCTCGAGACAAAAGCTGGGGCAGGATTCCTTCTTTCTACATGTGAAAAAACATGGAGGCGGGGCAGCGCTTGACTATCAAGGAAACGAAGTGCAGGTTTTGCTTTCCTGTAAAGATATGAATGTAAAGCCTCTTTCGTTTTTGCTTTTCTGTTCAGTGCGATCATAATATGTATGAATTTCTTGTAAAAGTTATGTAGCTTAGCCGTCGTCTCATAAAATCGTGATTGTCCTGCTGGAAAATCTTGTTTAAAGTCATAACTCACTCAAAATTGAATTCTGTTAGCAATTTTTCCCACTCAAGTTTTTCCTAACCCCTAGGGGTTTCCTTATTCCATGTATGGAAAACAAATGGAGATGTTTGACAGAGTGACAGTTTAATCACTGTTCACTTTTATTATGTTTCAGAAAAAAACATTTGAAGTGAATAGTCTCTGTTTGAGTTCTATTGTAGACATATGGATGTAAAACAACATGAGGCTGAAGAAATTGTGATAGAATTTTCATTTTTGAGTGAACGGTTCCTTTAACCCAGGGGTGCCCAAACTCGGTCCTGGAGGGCCGGTGTCCTGCAGAGTTTAGCTCCAACTTGCCTCAACACACCTGACTGGAAGTTTCTATGCCTAGTAAGAGCTTGATTAGCTTCAGGTGTGTTTAATTAGGGTTGGAGCTAAACTCTGCAGGACACCGGCCCTCCAGGACCGAGTTTGGACAACCCTGCTTTAACCCTATAGACCAGGGGTGCCCAAACTCGGTCCTGCAGAGTTTAGCTCCAACCCTAATCTAACACACCTGAAGCTAATCAAGGTCTTACTAGGCATACTAGAAACTTCCCAGCAGGTGTGTTGAGGCAAGCTGGAGCTAAACTCTGCAGGACACCGGCCCTCCAGGACCGAGTTTGGGCACCCCTGCTATAGACCCTACTTTATCACATATGATAAATGAATTTCTAAGGACCCTTAATTATATAAACATCATAAACTTTGCTAAAGAATATGTATTCTGTCATCTGATTGATAGCTCATACTCCTAGCAAGTAAATGACCTTTTAGTGTAATTCTAAAAATGTCCACATTCAGGTCCCATCGTCTTTTTGCAGTGAAATCGGAAGACTTTTGTAAAGTAAGCGTTTAAACGTAACATAATTTTTAGAAAAATTGTGTTATATCAAATACATCAGACTTTTGAGAAATTAATTTGTACATCTCTCAATCATCATTGTATTGAATTGCATTATGTTTATGCCCACCAAAATTAAAACTACAGAGCTTTGAAGCCTTTGTGTTGTTAAGTATTAGACTATTCTATCTTGTGTAAGTTGACCATGATTAGCTGGTGCAAGTTGGCTATTAGTTGGTTTAAACTGGAAGAACATCTTGGACTAGAACTTGAATTAATGAACAACTTGCATCAGCATCTAGAAACCATCTACCGTGTTCCAAAGCTCTAGCTTAAGATGGATTTAAAACCATTTACAGTTTTATTTTAATGAATTGATTTATTTTAATTCAGGAACATGCTGATTTTAAACCAGATTCATGTATTGTTCTATTGTAATGTTGCGTTGTTCTTGTTCGAGAAAACATGACCAATTCTGACTGTATTTGATTTCTAACATGTGGTTGCAATCTGGTCCCATTTACAAAGTCTAGGGGGTATTCCATGTATTGTGCTTCTCGGGGACTGGCCAGTTCTTGCCATCTGATTTAAAGAGCTATTCTGTTACTTCCATCAACTTCAGCTGACAGGTTTTGGTGGGCCCCTTTAAAAAAAAAGTCAATTGTAAATTTCAGGGTCCAAAAAGTACAACTACATTTTTTACCTGTTGTCCAACCATATATATGCTATATAGTTTTCACATGATAAGATAAGATGATTTGCTCATGCCATTCCAGGTGCTTCATAACACCAAGTACCTTCCAATCCCAAGCCAACGGACAAATTTTCCAAAATACATGAACGTTATGCAACCCCAAAAATGTTTCATTAAAAACAGTGCTTCTTTTGTTCCATCCATGAGTATGATTATTAAGTTTAAAGAGATAATAAATATGAATAACACTCTTTAAAAAGTACTACTGTTTCCAGCAGAGCATATTTACTCGTTAACCTGGAGGTGCTTACATGTTCTCTCACATTACCATTTATAGATGCTTTTAAAATGACTCCCAATGTGAGTTCACAGCGGAGCGGGATAGGTGCCTTCCGATGCTCCGTCCTGCTCCGCAAGCGTCAGCAAAGTTACCCAATATATAGCTTTTTTTCAAGGACTTGTTTGTGCCAGATGTGTCACGCTGAGAGAGATCAGTTTATATAATCAACAGCAGATGAATGGAGGTGACCAAACAGGCTTCGGCAATCTCCTGGGACAATGACTGTGACTTCCTCCTAAAAAGTAAAGCTCAGCAGAAAATGGAAGGCGTGCTTCTTTATTAAGGATTAGCAGTGCTCTGGTTTATTGTGAAGAACCAGTCTGATTGGCAATACAGTCAAACAATGCTTGTGGTGATCGTTTACATTAATTCACAATTCTGAAGCCAAAGCAAGGGATTACAAAGCTAAACAAAATGTCCTTGCATGTAGAACAATGGAAATACTGGTACGAACCTTGTTCTTAATTCAAATATTTCTTTTTGTTTCCACACCCATTCTCTTTCACTCTCTTTCTTTCTTTCTTTCACTCTATCTCTGTCAGCCAGCTGCGTTCGACTGCGGTCTCTGAAGGCCATGGTGTTATCCTGCTCTGAATTGCAGGCAACCTAAACAATGCAATGAGCAGCACTGTGGATCTGAACGTATCTGGCACAGACACAGTGGAAGGGAGGAGGAGGAACACAAAGAAGGAGAAAAAATAAACACAACGGCAGGCGACCAGTGGACGGGCCGGAAACTTGGGATTTTCCAGCAGAAGCGAATGCAAAGTGTAGATTTGGCGGGGATTGTTTCAGCTGACGCCAGGAAAAGCTGCAGCCAAAGAGTGACAAACTCATCGCTTATGGTGACCCTGCCACATTCATACATCAGCAGAAAGATCTGAGGATCTATTTTATGAGTGTGTGGGTTGTGTTGGTGTGGGAGGTAGTGGAGGGAGATTCTTCTGCCCATGAAACACGACTGTAGTCTGGCGCCATGATTGACCGATGTCCTGCACCGGAGAGAAAATCCTCCCCCACTGACTCCCTTTTTCTTGGAACTGAATGTTTGAGCAACTCCTGAACACACAGGAACACTCTCTCATCATAAACTATCACAATTTCAAAAGGAGAAAATCCAAGTCTATATCTAGGGAGCAGAATATCATTAAGACTTGGATGTGGAATCGTTTGACTTTAGTCAGTAAGCAACAATCTAACAACGACTAAGAAACTACATAGCAAAATTCTGGCAAACCTTAGCAAACATATAATAGTGCCCTGGAAAAACCCACATAGCAACACCATGGTCACAGCCAGAACTCATAGCAACCACATGGCAAAGCCCTAGCAACCACCCAGAACACATAGCAATGCCCTGGCAACCACCCAGAACATATACTGTAGCAACTACATGGCAACACCACAGAAACCACCCAGAAAACATAGCAACACCATGGTAAGAATTATGAACACCTTTGCAACCATAGCAAGGTCCCAGCAACCTCTCGGAACACACAACAACACCCCAACACATAGCAACACCCTGACAACCTCTCAGAACACACAACAACACCCCAACACATAACAACACTCCGACAACCTCTCAGAACACATAACAACACGCTGACAAGCTCTCAAAACACATAGCACCACCCCAGCAACCTCTCAGAACACATAGCAACACCCTGACAACTTCTCTGAACACATAACAATGCCCCGACAACCTCTCAGAACATATAGCAATGCCCCGACAACCTCTCAGAACACACAACAATGCCCTGACAACCTCTCAGAACACATAGCAACACCCTGACAACTTCTCTGAACACATAACAATGCCCCGACAACCTCTCAGAACATATAGCAATGCCCCGACAACCTCTCAGAACACACAACAATGCCCTGACAACCTCTCAGAACACATAGCAACACCCTGACAACTTCTCTGAACACATAACAACACCCTGACAACCTCTCATAACACATAACAACGCCCTGACAACCTCTCAGAACATATAGCAATGCCCCGACAACCTCTCATAACACATAACAATGCCCCAACAACCTCTCAGAACATATAGCAATGCCCCGACAACCTCTCATAACACATAACAATGCCCCAACAACCTCTCAGAACATATAGCAATGCCCCGACAACCTCTCATAACACATAACAATGCCCCAACAACCTCTCAGAACATATAGCAATGCCCCGACAACCTCTCATAACACATAACAATGCCCCAACAACCTCTCAGAACATATAGCAATGCCCCGACAACCTCTCAGAACACACAACAACGCCATGACAACCTTTCAGAACACATAGCAACACCCTGGCAACCTCTCATAACACATAACAACGCCCCGACAACCTCTCAGAACATATAGCAATGCCCCGACAACCTCTCAGAACACAAAACAATGCCCTGACAACCTCTCAGAACACATAACAACACCCCGACAACCTCTCAGAACACATAACAGCACCCTGACAACCTCTCAGATCACATAGCAACACCCCGGCAACCTCTCAGAACACATAACAACACCCTGACAACCTCTCATAACACATAACAACGCCCTGACAACCTCTCAGAACATATAGCAATGCCCCGACAACCTCTCATAACACATAACAATGCCCCAACAACCTCTCAGAACATATAGCAATGCCCCGACAACCTCTCAGAACACACAACAATGCCCTGACAACCTCTCAGAACACATAACAACACCCCGACAACCTCTCAGAACACATAACAGCACCCTGACAACCTCTCAGATCACATAGCAACACCCCGGCAACCTCTCAGAACACACAAAACCCCGACAACCTCTCAGAACACACAACAACGCCATGACAACCTTTCAGAACACATAGCAACACCCTGGCAACCTCTCATAACACATAACAACGCCCCGACAACCTCTCAGAACATATAGCAATGCCCCGACAACCTCTCATAACACATAACAATGCCCCGACAACCTCTCAGAACATATAGCAATGCCCCGACAACCTCTCAGAACACACAACAATGCCCTGACAACCTCTCAGAACACATAACAACACCCCGACAACCTCTCAGAACACATAACAGCACCCTGACAACCTCTCAGATCACATAGCAACACCCCGGCAACCTCTCAGAACACATAGCAATGCCCCGGCAACCTCTCAGAACACATAACAACACCCTGACAACCTCTCAGAACACACAAAACCCCGACAACCTCTCAGAACACACAACAACGCCATGACAACCTTTCAGAACACATAGCAACACCCCGGCAACCTCTCAGAACACATAGCAATGCCCCGGCAACCTCTCAGAACACATAACAACACCCTGACAACCTCTCAGAACACACAAAACCCCGACAACCTCTCAGAACACACAACAACGCCATGACAACCTTTCAGAACACATAGCAACACCCCGGCAACCTCTCAGAACACATAGCAATGCCCCAGCAACCTCTAAGAAGACATAGCAATACCCCAGCAACCTCTCAGAAGACAAAACAACGCCCTTGCAACATCTCAGAACACATAGCAACACCCTGGCAACAATTTGCAATGCCCTAGCATAGTGGCGTTTGCACGGGAAAGCACCGCTCAAGGTTCTGAATGTAATTCTGCATGACAATAAGCCTCAGGGCTGTTTCATATCAGCCTTCGGTTCAATACAGTTATATAGAGCTGAACTGTGATATCATTGTGTTACTATATGCACTTTTCCAAACTGATAGCAAGCTAAAGTGAGAACTAACAATAGGACCTCAGGGCTGGTTTTCCCTCCTAAGGGATTTTTAAACTAAGCCGCAGGGGCCGTAAAGACTTGACAGAGCGCTGATGAATGTGTGATCATATCCGTTGCGAAGAACATGGGGGGTTTCACAGAGAGTTACAGGGCCTTGAGTCAATGCTTCATTGCACTTGGGGAATCAGGAATTTGGCTCGTGAAAAGACCCCCAATTTTGGGGGCCCCACTTTATCGTCTAAAAAAAATCGCTGTTAGTGTCAAATGCTCAAAAATGGAAAACAGAGCAGGAGGAAATGAAGAAGGGGTGAAAGAGTAAAATCATTTGTTGGAGCTATAAAGTCATGAGGGGGGGCTAAAATGATATTCTGACATGCTTAAGCCATGCAATCAAAGTGGCAAGAGACTTAAAGGCCGGGATACAAGGGCGTATTGTGCTTCTCAGTGACATCACTCCTGAGTAAGAGGGCAGGGAGACAGGGAGATTCCCAGTTTTCCCTCTGGGGTGAAAAAGGCCAAGGTTGATGTTGATTGCCACATCGCCATGTGGGAGGATTGTACTGAGGGCCAGCCTGCCCTCGCTCCATCCATAGCCATCAGAGCTGAAATGAATGCATGCTATATATATTTATTTAGGTTTTCAAATAGACATGCACTTCAGGTCAGAGATCGCTGAGAAAGTCTGCCTCGAACCGCTAAGGAGGAGAAGATATCCTCAGTTGATTTATGAAGATGAAAATGTGAAGGCTTAGAGGGGTGTTGTGTGCTTTTAGACTTGGCAGTATTTCTCTATTAAGAAGCTGTGAAAGCCAAATGGTCATTCTTGGGTGGGGTGTAATAGATGAGCTAAACTCTGACTCTGCATGAAAACGCGCAAGCCAACATGTCAAGTACAGAAAAGTACATGAAACAGGCTCAAATGTTCATCAGAAAGTCTTGTCTACACGAGTTTGACCACGCAGTGATGTACATGATGTACTGTGAGCACCAGAGCTGGTCAAACTCATGTCCTTGAGTTTAACTACAGTTAATCGAATGAAATACATTTCAGCATTACTGTAGCACTACCAAGGAATAGATCAAGAACATGGCATTATTCACTCATTTACATTTTTTAATTTACATTTACATTTATTCATTTTGTTTGTTTGTGTTCCACAGAAGAAGGAAAGTGATGTAGACTTGGAATAACATGAGGGTGCGTAAATAATGAAAGTTTTTTTATTTGTATTTTATTTATTTATTTTGTTTTTTATTGAACCGTCTCTTTAATTATCAAAAGTAAATGTACTGTTTCAGAGATAATTATTCTGCTCAAAACCTAGCAAAAAAAAGAATGGGAGAAAAGTCCAAATTATGAGATAAAAATTCATAATCCGACATAAACAAAATTCTAACATAAAATGTCCAAATTGACACAAAAGATCAGAAATATGACAAAAAGTCATCGTTTTGACATAAAAAGTTGAAATGATGACAAAGTACGTCATATTTATGAGATAAAAAGGTGATATTCATGACATATTGTATTTTTGTTTTTAAGTCACATTTATGACTTTTTATGTCATAATTTCAACTTTATTCTCATAATTTTTTGTCATAGTAATAATTTTAATTAAGAATAGTGACGTCCACATCTCAACTATTGCAATAATGACACAGAGGAGCCAAATCATTGGAATAACTTTCAGAAGGATATTTTTCCAGCTGATGAATGATAAAAACATTGAAAACTTTAAAGAGCTCGAGCATTTAATGTGTCAGACAACGACTTATGATAAACAGAATGTTACACTGCGTTGGTGTGGAGGCTCATATAGTTGTTGTTATAGTTATCATTATCATTCTTTTTAGTGTGAACAGGCCTTTATGGTGGTTTTTGAATCAGTTCACAAATCGCACTGAAAGATTCATTTGTGAATTAGCCTGGGCAGAGTTTCCTAAAAGCATTGTAAGCCAAGTAGATCGTAGAGACCATTTGGTGCCAATTAGGCTTATGATACTTTTGGGAAAAGCAGCCCAGGCCAGTTTGCAAACAAATGGTTCAGTGCGAATTGTGAACCAATTCAGCAGTTTCACTGAAAATAAATGATTTATGTGTGAATCGGACATCGCTATTGCTTCTTGGAATGGGTCTCAGTGTCTTCAGTGAATTAATGAGGAGCGACATGTTTTTTATGACATGTAGTGGAGTAAAACATGAAATATCAGACTTTTAGAATGTAGTGAAGTAAAACATCAAATATAAACAATCTATTACTGGATTTGCTCCTGTTTTTAAATGCGATTGTGGTTGTTCACACTGTATGTGTCATATTCGAATTGAATTCACTTCCAAAACAGTTAAGCGCTCAGAAGTAAACCATTTATTTGTGTGTACATTGCCACACAGAACTTTCTGTTAGAAATTAAATCAGGCTTCGATTTAACATCATTTTTAATGAGTCACTAAGTGTCTAGCTGTCATCAACTCAGGAATATTGCAGTAATAGCTTTGACAATGAACTGCTTTACAGGAAAATGGGAGGCCTGGCTTCGTGCAAGCAACTACCCTTAAATTCAGGAAGCAATGAACAATGTGAAGGATAACATTCCTCCAAGCGCTAGGTATGTGAACTACTCAGGTCTTGTTTTCCTTTGAAATAATCACGCAGCTTTCCCTGATTAATCATTGACTACTCGTATTACAGGTGCCATAATAATCTACGGGGGATTTGAGACGTTGGCATGAAAAACTCTTCCTGAAGGCAAATTATGCAAAGTTTGAAGATGTGTATCAGGTTATGTAGCTGCTGGGAACAGGAACTGCCTCGCACTTTGCCATCTAGCTTCTTGAGATCAAGTTTGACCATGTGACATGCCCTGTCACACTCTTGAGTAGGTTCACATAAAAACATCTCCACTTTTTTCAGTTTCTCTGTCAAAGCACGAACGATAACAGGTTATTCCAGTCAGCAGGATAATCTCAGTTCGGCCTGCAGGCTAACGCTGCCTATGTTCACTTAAAGAGTTAGCAATTCACCCTTATGTCACAGTCACATAGGAAATCTTTGAAAAGCAAAAACAGAACTAACTTCTTAAAGACTCTTCAAAGGAAGTTAACAAACACTGGATCAAATAAGAGGTTTTCATAAATGCGCCAGAGAAATAGACAAAGTTTGTTTCAAGTATTTCTGAGTTCATTTGTTCTGTTTTGTATTTTGTGATTTCAGCGAAAAAGATACACCCAGATATGTTTATAGCTTAGTCGTTGCTCTTTTATACCTCAGTAAAATTCAATATAATCAATATAATTATGTCTCATTTCAGTATGTAATCAACGCAACATTAGGTGCAAGGTATACTGTACGTTTATCAATTTGTCACTGGGAATCAATCTTATGACCTTAGCATTGCTATAGCACAATATTCTACCACTTGACATTAATATGACATTTTATAGACAATTAACTATATAAAAAAGTCAAAATATTGACTTCAAATGTCTAAATTATGATGCAAGTCAGAATTATGAGATAAAAACAGTAAAAAGTATTTTTTGTCATAATTTTGACTTTTTTTCTCATAAATGATTTAGTATCACATAATTTCATTTTTTTATGTTATATAATTATGTCTGTCATAATTGTTTTTTTTTCCCATGTGGTGAAAATAGGCTTTCATAGAATAGTTTAGTTATTAATTTTTACAGCAGATTTCTTTCACAAACAACTTAGTCATGTGTAAATATAAAATTTTATATAAATCTATAAAGATTTTATATAAAAGTTAATAATATTAAACATTTTTAATTACGCTGAGACAAAAGTACATTAAAACATTAAATTAAAATCACATTCATAAAATGACTGTGGATAGTATGGCTCAGCTAAGTTTAGTGGTAATTTTATAAAATATAATTAAATATATACAATACAAATAATAAAAATTTTAATATAAAACAATTTTTTTTTTTAAATAACGTTGTTGACATATAGTGATATATTAAGAAAATTAATGTGGATAGTACAGCTGGTCTATGACATAACTAGTAAGAAATGTTCATATTAAAATCCCTGACGTTTTTTGGAACAACTCTGTTTGTGACATCAAGATATTACAGTTTTGTGATTTTTCTTTCCCATGTGCAGTGCTGGAGAACAGTGACATCTTTCACAAAAGCAAGTCATTGTCAGTGGTTTATTTTGTAGCCAAGAAATCATAATCAAGACGGTTCCCAAACAATTGCTATATTTGAACACAGCATCAAAAGAAACATGATTACAGCCGTCACTGTCTCACATACTCATCATACCTGAAAGAAGATAGTAGTATCATTTTGGAAACTGGCATGCAGAGTGGTTACAAAACAATAAGAGCTAGAAAAGAGGACATAAATGTGGGTGTATTACAAAGATCATCTGTTTAAAAAGTCAGTTCCCTTTTTTACACTTTTCCCTGAGAATAATGGAAGTGTCTGTAAAACATCAAGAGAAATTGATTATTGTCCTCACACTCCCAATTAGAGAAAAAAAAGCAAAGATGCAATAATAGCGAAGGTCTCACAGGTGAGTAAAACAGCGAGAGCCGCATTCCGCCGCGCTTATCTGCTCCCCCCGGCGTTTCCCATGCACTAACAGTGACAGATAGCTTCCCTCAAATACTCCCTTCCAGCTTGTGTTTCATTAAACCACCACTCTGTTAGGTTTTTAGGAAATTCCCTCAAAGTCAAAATTGCTGACTGCCAGCAGCAAAGAAACTGCCAAAGAAGTTGCAATTCCCAGACAAGAGTTCGAACATTTTCCCAGTAGTGTTGTGTTTTAACAGACGTAAGTTATATGTAAGCATGATGATACGCGTTGAGAAAAGATTTTATGGCATAAACATATTTTTATGAACATGTGCTATCCATCTAAAATTGTATCTGTCCCTGAAAGCTCTGTCTTGCCAAAAATAATATATATTACTAATTTCCCCATCCATACTATTCTTTTTTTTTTTATTAATTATTATTAATATTTTCTTTTTGGAAAAGTAAATACTGCTTGTTTTATTTGACTCATTACCCTGTTTTTTTATCTTTCTATTTTCTATTATGTATATATTCATTTTTATACTGCATTTTATTTGAGTAATTTGATTGTTTTTGAATATTATAACCCAAAAATTTAATTTAAGTATGTTTATATGCAGATCAACTAATTTCAGTGTTTAATTGAAGAAAGTGTGTTAATTTAAGAAAGCTAATAAACCAAACATTTATATAATATCTTGTGCATTTAAAGTATTTATGCACATTAACTTTAGAGTTAATTTTATACCTGTTTATAAATTCCAATTGCACTGCATAAATCATTTGACATTAAAGCTGCAGTCTGTAACTTTTGGCGCTCTAGCGGTTAATAAACAGAACCGCGTGCATCTTGCAGAAGAACATTGTAGCCGGAGCTACTTCTCTCTGTTTATGTCTATGGCGAATCACTCAGGTACTGAGCTACTCCACAGTGGTACCTACCCGAACCAGTCTAAATAGTAGTGATTCAGGACAAGCCAAAAACACGGTTTGGAAAATGGATTCATGGTGTATTCGCTTATTATATAAATTTTGAACACAAAAAAAGTTACGGACTGCAGCGTTAAATAAAAATGTATCATAAATTCCCTGTATTAAAACAGCATGCTTGTTCAGATTTTGTAGCAATAACTTTGAAGCATTTTCATATTGGACTGTATGTTAAATTTAAAAATCTAATTTAAAATTAAAATATATTTAACATAGACCCAGCCTATATGAGTCTTTAGAGGTTCTCTTTCAGCCAATGGATGTAGTTCCCAAGACTTCGTCTTCCAACAGAAAACGCAAAGGGTCCAAAAGCGAAACTGAGGCATCCATGGAAACCATCTTCAAAGTGATCAACAGTGACGTCCACTCCGGCCTCCTCCAGTCGCGTGGCGTACATGAGTCCGTCGTCTCTCAGCACGTCATGCTCACAGGTCATGATGTAAGCGGGCGGCACGGCCTTCAGCACTTTTGTTTCAGCTAGTAGAGGCGCCGCTCTCACATCCAGCAGGCCTGGCAGCTTCTCCAGCAGCTTTGGGTCGCCGTGAAGCGGAAACACAGGTTTATAGCTCTTCTGGAAGGCCACCGGAAGAAGCTTGGTCCAGTCAGTCTTGGCTTTGGTTGCTGCTATCTCCTGACCCTGATCCAGAGCCGTGTGGTTGTTTGCCAGCAAAGCAGGAACAAGTTTCTGCTCGCCGTTTAGGTACTCCAGCCAAAAGCGGGCCACCATTGGTCTGTCTAGGATGGGCATGTTGGCGTTCTGCTGGTACGAGGGGGTGTTGAAGTCCAGGGCCTGAAGCGCGGGGTAGACCAGGGCCTGAACTTTAAATTTAATAGGAATGCTACTGTCTAAAGCCACCTGTGAGAACAGAGACAAAGAAATGTGATTATTAGCAATCTTTTACGATGAATACCTTTAATAACATACTAAGGAACACAAGTAAACAAAACATATTTAACAATATTTAGGTGTTTGTTGTTATTTTGTATTTTGTTCAGTTTTTGTCATATATATATATATATATATATATATATATAT
>NW_015539882.1:313584-316894 GCF_001515605.1 Sinocyclocheilus anshuiensis
TTTATTACATGTACTTACTATTATAATAACAATTAATTATGCATAATTACATGCAAGTAACCCTAAGCCAAACCCTAATCCTAACCCTAAACATATAGTAAGAACATTAATTAATATTAGTCAGTATGTATAATTACAGTGTAACAAGGACACCTTAAAATAAAGTGTAAACCTATATATATGTAATTATAATTATAATAAACATATATAAAACATTAATTATAGTTAATTAAAATGTTTTAATGATTAAACAAATTCTTTAAATGATTAATTTAAAGAATTTCTACAAAAAAAAAATTCTCATTCATGAACATGATGATGACATGTCATGATGAAGTGTAAAATTATTAAGCATACTGACACTATAAACATCTTAACATTTTGGGCTATTTTGCTTCCATAATCTGTCTTCTTTCAGATTTTTGGAAAATACACATTTTAGTGTTTATTTTATTTATAGTTTATCTATTTGCATCTGTAGATTTCAATTGAAATAGACAAAAGGCTTTTTTTCTCAAAATGATTTTTTTCCCCCTCCTGAGCCGAGCCAGAAATCTCCACTTCAGTCACACTTACATACACCAGTTTTATTCCTATTTATATTGTGAAAGTTTTTACAGAGGAGTTTGCTCATATATCATTCACTTGATACAAATAGATATCCAAAAAAATAGGCTAGCTCTGAAATGTCAACAAAATTAAACAATTTTGAACCTGGCTTTATGCAATGTTCAGATTTCAGTTCTGGAAATGTATGCAAATGAGTGCATATTTAATGAGATAATGCATCATTTGCATATTTAAGCATACCATAAAAAACTCTTAATGTACTTTTAATAATCAACTGGGGAAGTACTTTTATATTTATTAGTTACAGCCTTTACGCTATTCACCTGTGATGTCTTGCCTTAATGGGAAACCTTTATTTGTAATGATGACAATTTGATGCTTGGATTTCTTATACCTGTTGTGCCACAGCGGCGGCCAGGTTTCCTCCTGCGCTGTCACCTGACACAGCCACTCTTTTCGGGTCTATGGAGTACCGACCCAACACCTCGGCTGTCAGGATGTGTTTTGAGGCCTGAAAAACATCATTATACTGATCTGGAAAACGTGCATCTGGTGCCAGCCTGTACCTGAACATACAATTCAAGCAAGATATACAAAAGAAATCAGGTAATTAGCTCCTTTAATAATACAAACCTACACAAGACCCAGGAAATTGCTTACTCGACAGATATTACGACTGCATTCAGCTCCTCAGCCATAGTCATGCACTGAAGGAAATATGGTTCCATCTCTATAAAAAACAGAGAGAGCAATTGAAGAGGTTAAACCATAGATAATATCACTTAAAAGTGTCACGAAAAGGTTCAATAATATCTGAGAAGTGTTTCCTTTCTCGACCACGTGAGGGCGCATCGAGACTGCTGAGCAAATCTATTTCTCTCGACCAATGTCTACAACTTAATGCATTAAACAAAATCCTTCATTTGCATGAAATCATATGCAGTTGAATATATAAAAAATAACCTATCATGTACTTGTACTGCCGAGTGTCCATCCTCCTCCATGGAAATAGACCACGCCTCTTTTAAGACTCTGCTCCTGCCCTGCAGCAGCTGACTCAAACACTAGTGCTTCCACTCCTCCAAAAGACGCTTCTGTGACTCGGACGCTTGAGCTGGACTCGATACTTTTTGCATCCGCCCAAGCCGAATAGTATTTTGCCAACCCAAACGGTGAAGTCAGTCCAAGATCATGAGCTAAAAAACTCTGAGAGAAAAACAAATAAGTTGTGTTTCTGTCAGCAGATCTCTTACTCCATAAATCGTGATACTTCAGTGGAATTCTATATGCTAACGTAATAGCATTTATATATAAGTATTTTAATACAAAAAATCTTACCAACTTCATCATGCCACGTATCAATGCATCCGAAAACATGAGTTTCCATGGCTCTGATATAGTGCTAGGCAGAGGCAGATAAATATAATAAGCGGCTGCTATTGAGAGTAAAACCGTCCCGATCAAAATGGGCCGCATTATTAATTATGTTAAAGGAGCATTAAAATGAACCCAAACGTCAGTGTTCATAGAGTGACTGCATGTATGACACTTCACCTGATTTCATTTCACATCGTTACATTGAATTTATGAAATCACAGCAGTTATTTCATGTTAAAAGTCCTTTGGTCCGCAGTTTACCTTTGACTGCAGTTTTTATTAGTGATTTTATCTGTCAATGGCTTTACATGTATTGCCTCCACTTTTCTGAGATGAGTTAAGTGCACATAACTACTAGTAAAGGATTTTAATGATGTTAAATAACACAAAAACGTAACATTTAAATTGTAATCTTTAATAAACGACACGGTAATGTTAAAAGTTGTACTATTTTTTTCCTCTACTGGATTCGGCATAGAGACAGTGACTTTTTGGTCTTCATACTCTGTTGGTTGCATGTGTATCTGCACATCGAATATATGTCAGATATATGTTTGCACGATCAACTATGAATGAATATACAGTATTTATGTTTTCATTATTAATTTCAGTCACGCTATTTTACACTTCTAAAAAATGAACAAGTAGACAAGACTTCTGATTCGTCTCTTCATTTTCATGATTGATGATTTTGGAATATCATGCATATATAATATAACAACAAATATTACATTTAACGCATTTTACATCCATGTTGATGATACAGTGGAATTTGATGGAAGTGTGTAAATATGAAATGTACTGACAGCATAAACAGTCCCAAACAAAGGTACAGTATGGCCTGAGGATGTGGAACTGAACTCATTTTGTGCACAAAGCACATTATTTTTTATGGTAAACCTGTTTCAAATACACACTTGTATGTTGAATAAATTGTATGATTATTAAAATTCATTTATATTACATTTACATTTACTTGCCCATATGCTGTTTCACAGATTCTGCTCTGAAAATCAGAGGTACAGTAATGGTGTATTTCCCAAGGAAATAAATGCATGCATTCAGAATGTATCACTCAGTAAGAAATGAGTCTACTCCTTGAGGCCTGGTGATGCGCATCTGTGCAGATGTCATGCCTAGATGCAGCTGCACAAAACTAGGGCAGAGAGCACAACTGCATGCTAGTATGTGCGCGCATAAATAAAAATGTATACCGCTGCATGTCTTGAGTGTGAAAGACATGAACTGTCTTGTCTTCCCATCTGCTCATTAACTGAGAAATATGAGAACTACTGCGTCGTGAAAACTAGTGTCTTGTTTTACTTGTTTTTTACTTGTTTCATTTTTTTTGTATTGGCTTGCT
>NW_015539882.1:317119-331862 GCF_001515605.1 Sinocyclocheilus anshuiensis
TATAGAACAATTACTGTCTAACTGGTCATTCTTAATACTATTTTTTTTTTTTTCAATAGACATTGTCTATTTTTGGTCACTGCAGATTAAGAGAAAAATTACATTCTAACTGGTCATTTTTCTTTTTTTTTTTTATATTTTATATTTTTTAATATAAATTGTCAATTTGTTTCGGTCACACTCTGCAGATTTTTATAATCTTAATCACATAAAATATTAACAACATAAAATAATTTATTAATAGATATGGGTTCACATTCAGAAAACCCCTTTGTATAATCTGGATTATCCTGCACTATGTGGCATTACATGCACTTTAAATCCACTGCTACTAAAACAATTGTGTATTGTTACTGAAACATAGTTTCAATAGCTTTGGGCCTGATCAGTGTGCTTTTCTCCCCATTCATAATCTATTGCATTGACATGTTGCACAGTATTTTAGGTATAAAAACCATTAGTGAATGTTTGAAATCAAAATATATTTGGCTCTGCTAGAGGTTCTCCTTCAACCAGCGGGTGTAGCTCCTAAAACTTCGAAACCCTACAGAAAACCGAAAGGGTCCAAAAGCGAAACTGAGGCATCCATGGAAACCATCTTCAAAGTGATCAACAGTGACGTCCACTCCGGCCTCCTCCAGTCGCGTGGCGTACATGAGTCCGTCGTCTCTCAGCACGTCATGCTCACAGGTCATGATGTAAGCGGGCGGCACGGCCTTCAGCACTTTTGTTTCAGCTAGTAGAGGCGCCGCTCTCACATCCAGCAGGCCTGGCAGCTTCTCCAGCAGCTTTGGGTCGCCGTGAAGCGGAAACACAGGTTTATAGCTCTTCTGGAAGGCCACCGGAAGAAGCTTGGTCCAGTCAGTCTTGGCTTTGGCCGCTGCTATCTCCTGGCTTGGAGTTGGAGTTGAGTGGTTGTTTGCCAGCAAAGACATAACAAGTCTTGGATCCCCGCTTAGGTACTCCAGCCAGAAGCGAGCCATGAGCGGACGGTGCAGGATGGGAATGTGGCTGTTCTGCTGATACGAGGGGGTGTTGAAGTCCAAGGCCTGAAGCGCGGGGTAGAGAAGAGCCTGAACTTTGAACTTAATAGGAGCACTATTGTCCAAAGCCATCTGTGAGAAGAGAGACAAAAAATGTGATAAAAAGTGTTTTATTTTCTTTTTCCTTAGTAATGAAAACACAGCCTGCAACTTGAAAAAAAACTACAATTAAAATATATGATAAAATATCATCACATAAAGTTTTTTTTTTTGCAAAATAAAACTGAAAATTATATATACTATAACACTACACTTATATATACTATATATAACACACACAAACTATATATATATATATATATAATTTTTCCCCCACAAAATCTGTAATTTTCTGTCGCTGTCTGGATGTAGTAAACTTTCTACACAATCATCGTTGCATTTTCTTCTGTCACTGGCCATAATTCCTACCTTGGAATCCAAATTAAGATCAGAATTGAATCAGAATTAAATCAGCTGTGAATTGAACAAATAGTTAGGAATCATGTCTTTGTGACAGTTTTTCTGGTGATTTTGGAATCTTCACCATCCAAATGGCTGTTGAAACAAAAAATGCTATGAAGTAAATCCTATTGTGTAAGAAAGTGTGACGTGCTAGACCAAAACAGGCACTATATTTGGAATCAGCACCTCAAAATAAGTAGGGAACATAATTTGACAGTATTTGACATCATTCAGCAAATATAGTGAAATTGATTTGCAGTTATTTCTCACACCTGTTGCGCCACAGCAGCGGCCAGATTGGCACCGGCGCTGTCACCTGACACAGCCACTCGTTTCGGGTCTATGGAGTACTGACTCAACACCTCGGCTGTCAGGATGTGTTTGGAGGCCTGAACGGCTTCGTTATACTGATCTGGGAAACGTGCCTCCGGGGCCAGCCTGTACCTGAACATACAAATTATATGTTAAATGACAGCTAGTAATAAATGTAATTAAAGCTCTAAATGGATGTAGCAATAAAATTATACAGTAGAGAATTGCTTACTCAATTGATATTACAACTGCATCCAACTCTTCAGCCATAGACCAGCACTGAAGGTAATACGTTTGCATCTCTTTAAAGAAAAAAGGAACAAAAGTTAAAACATAAAATATTGTTTTCCTCACTCCTTGTGTGTATAATATCCAAAACAGAAAAAAAAAAGTATTTATATGAAATCACATGCATTTTCACTTGCTTCCACTGCCGAGTGTCCATCCACCTCCATGGAAATAGACCACACCTCTTTTCAAATGTGGCTCTTGGTCTGCTGCTGTGGACTCAAACACTTGTGCCTGCACTCCTCCAAATGACGTTTCTGTGACCCGGATTGCTGGGCTGGACTGTGGACCCTTTATTTCATCCCATGATGCAGCATACTTTGCAATATCAAAAGGTCGACTCAGTCCAAGATCGTGAGCTAAAAAGCTCTATGGAAAAAAAAAAGACTACAAGTTAGAGGGATCAGAGAGCGGGATTGTTAAACACTCTCTAAAGGTCAGCAAATCTCTTGAAGAAAATGTATTTTATTCTGAAGGGACATAAGGAATGTTTGTTTTTTTAAGCATTACAGGCTCAAATTCCACATTTGTATTATTGAGAGCTATTAGATTTTTTTATTTAACCAGATTAACCAAGCATATAGTAAATTTAAACACATAAAATGTTTGGTGATTTGAGCATTTAGAGGTCAACAATTAAAATAATACAACATTTATAGAAATGTCAAAAACGTAATAACTCTTTTGAAACGATATTCAATAAATTTAAGTAAAAATAAAACGGTGAATAAAATAAAATAGTGAAATAACAAATGATCAAATATTTTTATTTGATTTTCTTAGACAAATTAGACAACTTTTTCAAAATATGGTGAAAAGACAAATAAGCAAATTTGACAAATCAATTTTTTGAGACAAATGAGACCATTTTTAATTGTAGCTTTTTATTTTTTGTTAGAAAATATATAGTTTATAGATTGTTATAAAAAATATGGTGAAAAGACAAATAAGCAAATATTATTTTCTTTCTTTTTCCTTTACAAAAGTTATTGTTAGAAAAAAAAACCATATATAGAATGTTAGTGTTTTTATTTTTTTAATTTATTTTGTTTTCTTAATAAGTTATGACGTTCATTTTTGTTCATTCCTAGAAAATAACACGTATAAGGGTTTAAACTTTGATCAGGCACATGTCACCCATTTTTATTTATGTTTAAATATTGTATCAACATTTAAATGACAATTATGCATATTTGTATAATGTAGCCTATATATTATATAACGGAAACAAATGCGAAGCTTACCAAATGCATTACACCACGCAATATGGAATCCATAAACATGAGTTTCCATGGCTCTGATATAGTGCTGGGCAGAGGCAGATAAATATAATAAGCAGCTGCTATTGACAGTAAAATCGCCACGATCAAAATGGACCGCATCATAATTATAGTTCCTGTTAAAAGAACACAAGAAACTCATGAAACTATACCGGTCTCACAGCTGACATGTAGTGACTGACTGTATGATGTTGTAATACCTCACCTGACCCCAGAGAGCAGTGGTTTTGAAATCACTGCAAATTTTACATTAAAAGTCCTCAGGTATGAGAACTCTAAAGCCATCGTTTGTAATTTTGTGAAGTTGATATATGCTATTATTTGTTGATGGTTCGCGTTTATTTACTACTCTTGCTTTTTGAATATATAGAAAAGCACGCAAGTGTTTAAGTAAACGACATCTGACCTTGATTTTATTTTTTTTCTGCACTGTATTCTGCTAGTAGATGGTGACTTTTATTTTGAAAAGTTCCTCACGTTCTGTCATATAACAGTTGTTTACATACGCCACATTGGAATGTACTGTATATCAGACATCTGTCAGCCCAACAGTGAAAGCACTACACATGTTATACTATTTTACTGATTTTACTACAACTGCTATTACTACTACTACTACTACTACTACTATTCTTGTTATAGAGTTATGTAGCCTAAAACTAACATTATTCATCTTGATAATTCTGCTCGTTTTAAAATGGTCCTGGTGTGATAATGTATGCTTCATGGTTAATGTCCTGATAAAGCATGGTTTAATCCAAGTCTGTGAACAAATCTCTGAAATATGAGATCTGATCTGATTACTGTAGTAATGCTAATGACCACTAAGTGGCGATGTAGTTTCTCTTTTACAATATGGTCACCTATTCTTTTCACACTGATTACCATACTTCCATAGAAATGTATGAAGCTTAAAACCCCCAATTAAATAGGCTAGCATTTCAACTAAAGCCAACAAATGTAGATTTTCACTCGTATGTACTGTTAATGTCAATCACATTATTATAACGAGTTATAACAAGTTTAATTTGGCCCACAAATCAGGAAAAGTCGCTCTGAATTATGAGTTTGGATTATCATGCATTTCGATGTAGGCTATAACAATACAATAAATATTAGATTTAACACTGTACGGTAATGACACAGTGTGTGTAGCCATGGAATATGCGAGTGAAATTATAGATAGATTCAACCATTGGGGATTTTTTATGAAATATCTTAGTCCTAAACAAAATCCTGTGTATCATGTTTGAGGATGTGGAACGTACAAACAGGAACTTAAAGGGGTCATATGATGCGATTTCATTTTTTCCTTTCTCTTTGGAGTGTTACAAGCTCTTGGTGCATAAAGAAGATCTGTAAAGTTGCAAAGACTAAAGTCTCAAATCCAAAGAAATATTCTTTATAAAAGTTAAGAGTCAGCCACACCTACCTAAAACGATAATGTTCTTTTTAGCAGCATCATATGACCCCTTTAATAAGTTTGTGGACAAAGCATGTGAGTTTTAAACCAATGATGAGTTTTACATCAATTGTATGTTTGTATATTTAAATAATAACATTTATTATTATTATTATTATTATTATTATTATTGAAGTTACAGTTCGCATATAAATAAAAAAACATTTATTTATTTATTTATTCCACAACACCAACCAATTTTTAAAAAATGTATTAAACTGTTTTGTTTTCACTTTGACCTCGTCTATCCTAACAGAACAATCTGTTCTAACATGCTCTTTTGTCTCCATTGTCAGTTATGATTCCGGTGACTGATGGAATGGTATGGGAGAGTATTCGGTGTTATACGGTAAACTTCTACACCCCCCCCCCATGTGCACCTCCACATATTTGACATTGCGGAATTCCACACTGGTCTGGTCTGGTCCACCGTGGACTTCGCAGCAACGGAATGACATGCTTTCTGTTACGAGCATTTAGGGACTAACGTGTTAATAACAAGATTTACTGAATCCGAGGTAAGTAGACGAGTTTTGTTCAAAATATTAACGCTGTAGGCTAATGTAATTTTCCGAAGCGCTCTGAGACACTGGTTCGCAAAGTTTCAAGTTGCAGAAAAGCGCGAGCCGGTGACTCTTTGATGGGAAAGGGAAGTCTTGAATTGAATGGAAAACGAAACGAAACCTAAACGAAACTTAGTGCGTTAAACTCTTAAAACTTTTGCGTGAGCTGATTTACTTTACTTTTATTTCTGTCTACTTTGACAGCTGTATGTTAACTAGTGAATACTTCAGTTGGTAGGTTATGTGCATCCTGTGTGCTTTTTATGCAGGAAAAAAGTCATTCGTAATCATCATTAACGCTGCTTAATCAAATTCAATGACACTTGTAATGCTCAGGTGAGAATCAACAGAGGAGGCTTTTATAACATAATTATTCGCTATTGTGATTCTGTCCACTGCATTTTTTCCCGGAAAATTCGAACCCAATTCATTATGAAACTTGTTTTATCAACACAGGGGCCTGTTTGCATCATTTCAACATGTTACATTCATATGCCTTTACCTATATATCATTTCCAAATGCCAAAGACATTAAAGACAAAGTCAATTCCCAGCAACAAGTTGTTTACTTAAGCGTCACACGAATCATATACTTTCGTAATGGCTGGATTGTTAGATCATTGAAATGAGCATGACGTATGTTGTATATTGTATAGATAAAAACCAGTTTCCTCTGCATTGCCATTATAATAACATACACTTGACTTCAGAGAAGCGTTCTAATAGAAAACTGTGTGAACTTGCATTGTAGAATAGCGTTCTTATTGATTTGAATCGTTTAAATGATTCAATTGAACCGGCTCACAAAAAGGGCCTAAACGATTCGTTCTTTAATAAGACTGAATCAGTCCTTGCAGTTCTTTATAAAAACTTACTAACTCATTGGACCCGGGAAACATCTATTTCGCATGTTAAAATATAGAGCTGACAGCTACCGTGTTTGAAGCATACTGAGGATTTCACTGGTGGGACGAAACTTAGGCTACTTTAATAAGAGACATGTTTGATATACAAACACACACACACACACACACACACAGACAGAGAAGATGTGTATTACAAGTCAAACGTATTGGAATCGTTTACAGGTTAATTATATCACCGTTTTTTTCATCGCACAGGGAAGCAGAAGCGTCACGTGATGACAAAATTACGTCACGACCGAAAGAATCGCTGAATCGTTTTGTTGAATCGAATCTCAACGAGTTGGACTTTCGATGGGAGCATTTCAATGTTGTTTACTGTTTCCTTTAAGGACGATAGTGTTAAAATGTGAACAGTTGTGATAGAAAGAATACAGACTGTAACAAAATATGATTTAGGAAAACACATTCAGCTGGTGTCGCGGATCATTTCTTGGACCGGATCTTTTAGCCAGAGGAAACCCGATCCCAAATACATGACGTCATGTGACATTCCAGAGCGAATCTTGAGATACAGAAAGCAGACTTGTAGACTTCAGAGACTCCAACCTTTGCATTAAGCTTGATTTCTCCCCTTTTAGTTACCGCTGTAGTATTTATAGAGTTGAAAAGTGGAAAATGTTCTGTAATGTGAAAGTTTTAAACAGCAGTGCAAAACATCTCTTTTATTATGTCAAACACAGGGTTTTGCAGACTAATACTGTATGTACTAAAGTGTAATTGTAAGTGATGCTTTAAATTATGTCCTGTAAAGAAAATGCACATTTCTGTGGTGGTAACCTGACCACAGGGTGAGCACTGATTTGTCAGCATCTCACACCCCCATTAAAACACACAGGCGTACCCTGACCCCTCCCAACCCTACAGCCCTTTGGCCCCAAACTCAAACGTTAAAAGAATGTGGTGCTTGTGGGTATTTTCTAGAGTCCCATTCCATTCTTTGGCTCAGTATCCAGTTCTTGTGATAACGCCAGGCTATATTTAGTGCTTTATACACTCTCCTTAACATTTAATGCAAATACACATTGCAGATACATTTTTACAGATTACCCACTTTTTTTCCACCACTCCATTTTCATCTTGTACCGTCATGTGTAGTACATCTGGTTTGCTCTCTGGGTTCTCCACTGTCCACCACCTCCCTTTGATAGGTGTTTGTGCTCATTGCATTTGAAAATCAGACGTTTTGCTCAAACTGCCCCCATCATTTCCTGAGAGTGATTGTAATGATCTGTCGAGCTGTCAGTACTCCTTTGTTGTCATTATCGAATCGGTTGTGCCGAATTATTGCTAATGCCAGTTACCCTGAGGGTAGCTGAGATGTTCTTATGAGAAACTCATGGTACATTTGTAAAACATTTAGGCAAGGCTTTTAGCACAGGGAAGGGTGGTGGTGGTTAAAGATCTGGTTTAGGAATGGGTGATTCATGGAGAATTGCTGTGAACCCTGATCACCATCATACCCTTGAGCAAAAAACCCACGGTTCCCTCATTCAGTGTTGTTCTGTGGAATTTTTTCCCCCACTGTTTTTGGTTATGGTTAAGGATTCAAACAAACCCATAAGTATGAGCAAGTAGTTCCGGTCCTTGAATTTGATTGGTCTAGCAGTGTTCCAGAAGTGATGATGTAGTCCAGTAGCACTAAGACTTCTCTGTGTTTGCATGAGTCATTCATTCAACCGATTTGTTCAAAATCACTGATTTTTTATGAATGAGTCATTGAATCAATTATGCAACTGATTTATTGTACTGACTCTTGCTATTTCTAAAATTAATTCCTTTTCTCCTCAGGGAAATTAAAGAAAACATAAAAACGAACAAAATGTGAACTATGAGATTGTTAATTCTAATGTATGCTTTTATTGAAGCCATCAAGACACTAACATTATTTTAAACTTGTTTTTGAAATAATTGTTTTTAACAGCATAATTCCTGGTTTTGCACGGGCAAGAAATCTCCACCAGTTAAAATGAACATCTAAATGATCTTTTATAGTTATCCCTCGTTAATTTGATTGTAATTCGCAATTAATGCTATATAGTTCTGTCCTCATTTAAGGAGTTAAGTACACAGTCTTGTACTTTTGTGTTTTTGTCTGATTTTATAATAAATTTTTTGCTTCAGGACAAAGTTTGTAATGACGCAATTCACATTGTAGCTTGTTTGCTTGGTTGATCACTGGTTCATAAGACAATTTTAAAAAATCCCAATTTGAAAACTGAAAGGGAAAATACTTTCAGAACCATGTGACATATCTTCATATGGCAGAAATTGTAAAATTAGTGTGGGGCTCCAAATTCAGCATATCTTTAAAAGTGAGTAATTGAGCCATTCATTCAGTTAATTTGTTCAAAAACACTGATTCTGTATCACACCACTACTGAGTGTTGCCCCCCAAAAAATTCAACGGTTAATTCTATTTTTACTTTGTTTGGAACTGTTTTTGTTGATGAAGCAAAAATGGAGTTGAGGTGTTTCTCCACTCAGACGCTGTGGATGGTTTATCTCCGAGCTGGTGCATAATTTTGTTTTTCCTTCCTTCCTGATCCTGACCTGTTTGAGGCTTGATCATAGGTGCAGCGGAATGCACATGAAAGGATTTTTAGGTGCTGAGACCAAACTTTTCCCACCCCTTTATCTCATCAGCCATCGATTGCTAGAGGCAGGATTGAGGAGTGGACATTGGTCCTTGTCTCTTCTGCTGAGCATCACAGCATGTTTGATCATAAGAACCAGATCCAGCAATCTTTGCATCAGATGTTTCATGACTTGGGTGATCTACCTGCTACTAAGCATAACATGTTTGGTACAGATGCCCGAAACCCGACTGCAAACTAACCTAGCTTGCCTGTTTGTAGCTGAGGCCCAAATCAGGATAAGGAATGTGACCTATTGACCTTTAGAAGAAGAGGGAGGGAAAGTGGCTATGGTGAAGGGTGCTGGCTGTTCATTCTGTACATACATGCACGTTTATTCCAACTTTTGCATGACTGGTGGTCTGTAGAGTGTGATTTTTGAAATATGGTTGAAGTCTAAATTGTCTGACTAACTGTAATATTAAAACATCAGTGTGGATGTTATGACAAGAACATGAGGCTCATTGATTTGATGGAAATGCTTATGAAATAGGTTAGGTGAGAATTTCAGTGATAAATAAATGTAAAATGATTCTACTAAAACTATGTATCTTTAACTACTCATTGTCATGATAACTAGTCGGTGATGACTCTGATTTAACTAACTGGTTTGATTCATTTATTTGTGATTCAGACTACACTGTTCACGTTGTATGTTTTGATTCTCTAAAAATAACCAGTTCAAAAGAGTTGTTTGTTTGGGGATTAAACTACATTGTTATATATGATTCATTAAAAAAGAACCTGTTCATAAGAGCCATTCTTTTATGATTCAAACTACTCTGTTCCTGCTGTGTGTTTTGATTCTCCAAAAAGATCTAGCTCATAAGAGTCATTTGTTCAGGACTCAGACTACACTGTTTGTACTGTATATTTTTGATTCACTAAATAGAACTGACTCATAAGAGTTGTTTGTTCAGGAATCAGATTATGCAGTTCAAATAATATGTTTTTGATTCACTAAAAAGAACCAGCTCAAAAGAGTCTGTATTCTGTGATGTGGACACTGTTCATGCTGTCTGTTTTGATTCACTAAAAGAACAAGCTCGTTAGAGTCATGTTTGGGACTACACTGTTTGCACCATTGATTCACTAAAAAAAAGAACTGCCTCATAAGAGTTCAGATATTAATACCAGTTGAGCTGTATGTTTTGATTCACTAAAAAGAACCAGTTCATAAGAGTTGTTTGTTTGGGGATTAGGCCTAAACTATATTGTTGCGCAATATATTTTGATTCACTAAAAAAGAACCTGTTCATAAGAGTCATTCTTTTATGATTCAAACCACCGTTTTCCTGATGTATGTTTTGATTCACTAAAAAGAAATGTCTCATAAGAGTCATTTGTTCAGGAATCAGACTACACAGTTCGCACTATATATATTTGATTCACTAAAAAGAACCAATTTCTAAGATTTGTTTGTTCGAGAATCAGATTATGTATTTTAAATAATATGTTGTTGATTCACTAAAAAGAACCAGCTCAAAAGAGTCTGTATTTTGTGATGCCGACATTGTTCACGCTGTCTGTTTTGATTCACTGTTTTGATTCACTCTTCAGAGTCATTTGTCTAGGACTACACTCTTTGCACTATTGATTCACTAAAAAAGAACTGGCACATAAGAGTCGTTCAGATATTAATACCGAGCTGATTCACTTGATAGATACGCTCTAGATTTTTATCTATCAACTTCTTCCTTTCTCAATCTGTAGCTCCATTTTTTTTTTATTTTTTTTTTTTTACTTCAAATCTTTTTATTGGTATTTTGTGTTACAATACAGATTGAAATAATGATAACAAGGTGAACAGTAGGATATTGTCCATTATTAATCCCTTCCACAATCCCCCCATTCATATTAACTCAGATAGACAGAAACACAGTAAATTAAATAAATAATTAAACAATAACAAATGAAATAAAATAGATATAATTAACCAATATATAAGTAAAAAAAAAAAATTTTTAAATCCCTTCTAACAGATGACAAACATTACATGTTGCCAGTTACAGGTGCACAAGGTAGTCCTTTAATATATTCCAAAAAGGGATCCCAAGTCTTATAAAAGGATTTGAGTGAACCAGAGAGTGAGCATCTTAACTTTTCAAGTCTGATACAGTAAAAAATGTCCTGTATCCACCTGTTATGTGTCGGGGGCGAGGTATGCTTCCACATAAGAAGGATAGCTCGTCTGGCCAAGATTGTAGCGAAAGCAACAACCTTACAATCTCGGGCTGTCAGATCAGGTCTAAAGGATACTCCAAAGAGGGCTAAGAAGGGATCAGGGTCTATATTAGTGTTGAGAACTTTATTAAATGTATCAAATACACCTGACCAGAAAGTTGCCAGCTGTGGACATGTCCAAAACATATGCAGGTGATCAGCGGGTGAATGTTTGCAGCGGTTACAGGCAGCGTAGCTCCATTTTTATTCTGTCTCTGGACACAATTAGGATGTTAAGGGTGTGAGACTGTATAATTTTCTCCGATGTGACCCTGCGCAATTCCTCCGTGTGACTGGAGAATATGATTCACTCAGCCTGACCCAGTTAAGATGCTCCTCTGCTCCTTCTCAGCGCTCAGAGGCTGGATCACGTTTCATACTGGGGTTACGCAACACTGAATTTGGATCCTGGGAATCTCTTTTCTGTCTTCTTTCTCTGCACTGTCCCTCATTTTTTGTCCCCTCGCTCCTAGTGTCTTTTACTGTATGTTCTGTAAGGTGAGAGGGGATGAAGTTTCAGTGCGGGCAGAAACAGGGTCAGCTTTTTGAGCTCAGCTGGGTGTGTAACTGCATTATTGTGCCTTCAGGGAGGAACCAGGTCGTGCTCTGGAGTCTGTGGTGTCAGTATTGGGTAACACCTTTATCTGTTAAACAGGACAGAGGCGCTGAGATGAGTCCTGATGCTGTTATATAGACCGAGGGAAAAGAAAAGAACAATTTAATATGACAAATAATTGTCTTAGATGGAAATGAGATTTATCGGAGAACATATTTTGCTCCTGAGAAACAGACTTTAGTAATCTCTCGAGTATCAGAAAAGATCTCGACGATGTCACAAACTGTTCTCAGATTTGGCAAGATACTAAAGTCTGAAATCAAATGTAAGAGATCAAAATGATCTGGGCTGTGCTATCCACGTGTATTTTATAGCTCTATGCTCATACTGTTATGAACTAATCTGAAACACATTTGAGAACTAAATTTAAGGAGTAGTTCACCCAAAAATAGAACTTCAGTCATCGTTTACTCATCCTCATGTTGTTTCAGATCTGCATGATTTTCGGTCTGCACATGATTAGTGGCTTATACTATAATATCATAATTGTTGTTTTAATGATGTGAGAGCAGACATGATCAAATATGGCACTTTTAGTATGTCACATTTTTTTCTCATAACATTATTTATGCAACTGTAATTGCAGTGTCATTGCATGCATGCCACCTCTAATCAAGAGCATTAATCAAAATATCTAAATGCCACTTTAGATGCAGCATCTGTGCCACATCTGCAATGCAAATATTGATTTGTTGATAATGATTTCAGTTGATTAGTAGCATCTTTTTTAAATCTAATTCAATTTATTAATTAAATGTAAGAGTTTGACATTAAAGATGATGCATACATCTAATAAGGTTAGAAAAGTGTCCACAATGCTGCTGGAAATCACTTTAAAGGAGCAAGTATTACTCCTTAATTGAACTGTAAAAATATTCTCTAATTATCACTATTGATAATATCCCAAAAATGTAACTTTAGAACAGACTGAAATGTATGATGCTGTTCATTAATAATATGAATATGTGCATACACAAATGAGATTTCAGTTTTCAGTCTTGTGTGGTTAATTTAGACCTAAGGGCTGTTAACACCAAGGACGATAATCAAAAAATCTAATAATATTAGCATTGACACCAACAAGTGGCAACATTCTATTTATTATAAGTGTCTTCTGCCACTTTAAATGTGCAATCCTTTCAAAGTCGGGTGGATTCTGAATGACTGTGAATGTTTTATTGTTCATCAGAAAGGGATTCCAATGATATTGTTGCTCTGTGACATTATCATCATAGCTGTGGTGTGTAAATTTGTCAAAACTTGATTAATTGTTGTTAACGGACCTTTACACTTAGCACTAGCCTGATAGGCAAGCTAGATTTTAGGCCAGAAACCTCATATACTAGACCAGAGGCAAATAAATGGCAGTCATTATTCTGCCACACTCCTGTAATGTGTCCTCGATTACCTGTCTGTGCCTCGTCTGGACTGTTATCGCTTCAGTTCCATTTGTGGCCAAGGTTGTTGAGATATTTTTAAAGAGGTGATGTCATCTGGCTGTAAATGCTGATCAGAGTCACAGACGTGAGTCAACGTCGGGGAGATGGAAATCCTGAGCGCTCTGAGGTGAGATGGAGTTACTTTGCAGGCAAAAAATGTGACATTTAGATTGTTTCTCATTCTCTGGGAATGTGTGTGTGCAAGCCTGAGCATGTGTTTTGTGTGTGTGTGTGTGTGTGTTTCAGCTGATCAGGGCTGAGGGAAGGGATGGAATGAGAGAATAAAGGAAGGAGGGGGAGATGGAAAGGAAAAAGTGATGATTTTCTTGGTTTCCCAGCTTCCTCAGTGTTATTATGTGCCATTAGCTGGATTATAGGCCCATGCCAGACTGGGTCCACGCCACATCTGGGACTGTAAACCTGCCAGATGCAAGAACAGATTTCTAAAAAGAATTGAATCTGTCTTATGGTGTGGTGTGTGTGGCAGGTAGTGCTTGTTTGCTGTTGTGAAGATCTTTAAAGCTGAAGTGTGTACTTTTTTTCTAAAATATGTGTAGTTGTAAAGAGTAAGGTTGATTCCTTGTAAATTGTCACTGTGGCGCTATCAAAACATTGTCTTGTTGATTTGAGCTTCCTGCAATGCAGTAGATGTGTCTTTTTAATGTGTTTAGGGAGGTTTAAGGAAGTTGAATCTTGTGGTTTAAATGTCATCTATGTTCGAATTAGGTTAGAGTTGAACTCCCTAGTTCCAATAATAGCCCGTAGTTATCTGTAAATTCAGACCAAAGTTGAATTTTCATTTTTTTTAACGCTTATAACGGCACAAAAACAGCAAAATAAATTCATCAAAAAATTAAAAAAAATTTTGTGTGTACACGTGTGTGTGTGTGTATTAGTGCTGTCAAACGATTAATCGCATCCGAAAAAATTTTTTTTTTTTACATAATATATGTGTGTGTACTGTGTATATTTATTATGTATATATAAATACACACACATGCATGTATATATTTAAGAAAAATATGCTAAGTTTATACATTAAAAATATTTATATATAATATCAATTATATGAATATTTTCAAAATATATAATGTATGTGTGTGTATTTATATATTCATAATAAATATACACAGTATACACACATATATTATGTAAGAAAAAACTTTTATTTTTGATGCGATTAATAGTGATTAATCGTTTGACAGCACTAGTGTGTATATATATATATATATACACACACACACACACACACACACACACACACACACACATATATATACAGTGGGTACGGAAAGTATTCAGACCCCCTTCAATTTTTCACTCTTTGTTATATTGCAGCCATTTGCTAAAATCATTTAAGTTAATTTTTTTTCCTCATTAATGTACACACAGCACCCCATATTGACAGAAAAACACAGAGTCGTTGACATTTTTGCAGATTTATTAAAAAAGAAAAACTGAAATATCACATGGTCCTAAGTATTCAGACCCTTTGCTCAGTATTTAGTAGAAGCACC
>NW_015539882.1:332321-333005 GCF_001515605.1 Sinocyclocheilus anshuiensis
CCCACTGTATATATATATATATATATATATATATTTACATGTCAGTTGACTCAATACAGAATATAAACTACTGTTCAAAAGTTTGGTTCTATTTTTCAAAGAATTCTCTTCCTCATCCCAGACTTTTGAATGGTTGTGTATCTTTCTAAAGAGTTATTTCCTTCCAGATATGTAAGATAATTGAAATACCACGTCATCTGATCATTTTTAAATATTATTGCTCAAAAGTTGCTCTTTCATACCTCAGGCCTCCTTCATTAAATTGTTTGGCTGATGTATCGGTTTTTTCTCAGATATTTTGTGTCATTTGAGATCTCTGAAACTCCAGAGGATAAATATTGGTGTGTATTATAGATCTTATAGCCTTTCTTCTGAATTTGGCAAAACACAACCTACCTATCCAGTTGCACTCTGATCCATGTCCTCTGTGATCATTAAACATCCAGGTCCCGAGGAGGTGATCTGAGATGATGTCATCAAGGAAACGATTGTTTCACTGGTGTTGTTTTGGTTGTATGAAAGGCGTGCTGTTTGACTGAGTGCAGGGGTGTAAGGCCGACGGGTAAGTGGTCTAGGGCAGTGTTTCCCAACCTTTTTTTAGTCGCGGCACCCTTTGGAAATTTTAACAAACTTGTGGCACCCTACAAAATTAATTTTGTCACAATATTTGAATTTCTAACTTCG
>NW_015539882.1:333313-340908 GCF_001515605.1 Sinocyclocheilus anshuiensis
AAAAATATTAAAAAATGATTTTTTACACGGCACCCCTGCTCTCGACAGACGGCACCCCGGTTGGGAAACACTGGTCTAGGGAATACCCCACATCGCTAGAACCTCAACCATGTCATGAGAGGACTCTCTGTGTCTTTCCTGATTGACACTCGCTGTGACGTGGTCACAACAACATGACCCGTGAAGGTTGGGGGTCCGGCCTCTTTGTGTGAGACCCCCTCTCCGCTCCCCTCGGCTCTGACATTGTATGAAACTTCTCAACTTTTCTCTCAGGGGATTTAGCCCTTAAATGCCCCCCTCAACCCTACAGAAGTTCAGACTCCAGCCATCCTCAGGAATGAGGAGAGCAGAAAGAAAAGAAAGAATGGATTGAGAGCCTGAGGGGTAAAGAAAGAGGAGGGGAAACAGGAGAAGAGAGAAGGTTTTTGGACCCCGGAGGCTTTGGCGTGTTAAGCCGTAGTGTTAATGATTTTAGTTGGGTGGTAATTACAGGCCGTGGCGTAGAGCACAGAGGAAAGGAAAACAAGCATGCTCAGAATGAGAAAGACTGCAGGATGCTTCAGCAGCGCATGAAGTGAGGTTAATGTAGTCACAATAGTTAATGACAAGTCACAATAGACCGCTAGTTAACCACTCTTCCAAAACCTGTCTTTTCAGTTATGAGGCTGACTCGTGTTTATTTTTTCTTCATTGGAATAATGATGCATGTTGCAGAAAATAATGGTCTGAAATAGTTTTTGATTTAAGTTTGTGTTTGTTTTTTTTGTTTACATTTTTTTATTGATTTTTTTAATTAGTTTTTTTTTTGTTTTTCATTTATTTTTTGTTTAGTTTAGTTTTTTTATTTAATTTTGTGTTTTTTTCAGTTTTTTATTTATTAAAATTAAAAATGTATCTAATATTTCAATGTAACGAGTTGTTCCACCTATTTTTATTTATTTTTCTTCATTGGAATACTGATGCATGTTAGTTCAAAGAAAATAATGGTCTGAAATGGTTTTTGTTTTGTTTGTGTGTGTTTTTTTTGGGGTTCAATTTTGTTTTGTATTTAATTTGTTTTTTGTTTAGTTTTGTTTTTGTATTTCATTTATTTTTTGTTTAGTTTAGTTTTTTGTTTTGTTCTGTTTTTTTTTTTTTTCAAATAAAAAAATGTAGCTAATATTTCAATGTAATGAGTTGTTCCACCATTCTTTGCAGCTGACATCACCAAGACTTCTTATTTTTCAGTCTCATTGTATTCTTATTTTTCAGTCTCTTGTCATAGAGAACACATAAAGTAATATAAAGTAACTTTACCAAGTGAAGTTAATTTACTGTTTATACTGAATACACTGTATATATGTCACGCTGTGGAGATTGTGGGCTGTGAATCATTTCATGTTAACTTTCAAGGAAACAGGTTGGCTGTGGGTGGTGTGTGTGTTTAGCAATGGAAGTGAAGGCATTTATGACCCAATAAAAAGCCCCCGACCTCTATTCTCGCGTCTTCCTCTCTCCTGGAGATCAGAGGACGTCTCGCGTCTTAAAAATTCACAGTATGTAGGTGATTTTTGTGGTTTTTAACAGCCAGCTGAAATTATTCTAACAAAAAGGAACCATAAAATACCACAACATTTTATGAACATCCTGCCATGGTTAAGAAACAATGTATGGACCTGAAGGTACAACCACAGTACTTTTTCGTAGCTTAAGGCTTCTGTCTGTAATCTCTGTAGCTGTTGTTTTTCCTGTGCTACTTCAGAGCGTCAGATGAATGATTTTGTTGCTCTGGGTTTGAGCCCTGGTGTTTGGAGTTAAATGGGACAGGTTATTGCTTTTGCAGAGGAAAATGGCACTAGTCAGCTGAGAAGACATTATCATTGCTGTGCTGATCTTTCCCCCCACCTGAACTTTGGCTGTTTTTTAAAGAGTTTTAAGAGCGTCATGTGAAGCAATTCTGTGAGGTGTTCATCCAGTGTGACAAGCAATATTGCGTTTGTTTTGAGGACAGAAGTGCAATCTTTCTGCATCAGTCTAAATGATACAGTACTGACTTGTATTGACTTCTGTGCTGGTCTGTTGTGCAAGTGTTTTATGCGTTAAAGGCTGCAGCCTACACCCTTATTTTCTGTATTACACAAAAGTAGAATTAGTTCATTTCAAATCATGATATGTTGGAAATAGTGCACTTGGAAGTTGGAACAGAAGGAGTTTGTGTTGTTCTTTGAACACAAAGTGGAAACTGCCACATTCATTTTTATATGTGTCAATCTAAATGTTAAAAATTAGTTTTACAAATACAATGAACATGCTAATTGTACATTTGAATTGAAAATGGTCATTCACAGTTATATTGCTGTAATTGTTTTCAAGTTATATGGTCAATAAATGGCAATAAATAAAATTCAATGTTTATTACATATTAAATATATTTTAAAATTGTAATACATGTTAAATAAATGTTATTTAATAAAACAAAAAACACTAAAATTAATCATTTTAGTAGTTCCTATGTGAATTTAAGAATCACAATATTATAATTTACTGTATGATACATAGATAACTATTCATTTTGAAATCTGCTGAAGACAAAAATCAGTTTCACTGAAAAAAATAAATAAAATTGAGCTTTTATTGCAGTAAATGACTCTTCTGGAAATAGTTCTTAGTGGGTTAAACCCAGAAAGACATAATATTTACATTTTCAGCAAAAAGTGCAAATAGTTATCTATGCATAAAATATTTTATTTTACTTTTTTACTTTATTATTTTAATTTATTTTATATATATTTTTCTTTTCGCTCTGTTTAGAGGCACATTTGCTGCAAGACAAATATTCCTGTTTTTTTTTTCCTGTTTTTTTTCTTTTCTCTTTTTTTAGAGGCACACATTTGCTGCAAGACAAAGATTCCAGTTTTTTTTTTTCTTTTCTCTTTTTTTAGAGGCACACATTTGCTGCAAGACAAAGATTCCAGTTTTTTTTTTTCTTTTCTCTTTTTTTAGAGGCACACATTTGCTGCAAGACAAAGATTCCTGTTTTTTTTTTCTTTTCCTTTTTTTTTTTCTCTCTCTCAGTCTGGTCTCCTCGCTGTGGTGGAGAGACTGTCACCCTATAACTGCATTTTATATACAGATTACATCATCCCTGCACAGATTACATCATCATATAAACATTGGTGACATCATAATGATTTCATCCCGTTCCATAACCCACCAGTAGCCTTTCAGTGAAACGTGTGTGGTTCGGTGTGTATTTGCTTTGTGTGTGTATGTCTGAATGGGGTTGCAGATGAGGATCTGCTTTAGTCTTCATCATTAGCTGATTTCAATTGAGGCTAATTGCTCATTTAAGAGCGGCCTGGCTTATAGAGACTGTTTCTCTGTGTAATCAGATTAACAAAGCAGATCTCTCTCTCTCAGGCTGTTGCAGGGAGGGCTCCATGAATGTTCGTCACCATGATGATGATGGACCAAATGCTGGACCTCCCGCCTCCATTGAGCAACGAGGTTCCCATGATGCACCACATGATCAATGGCGATGCACCACAGCAGGTGAGTTTGTAAAGTCAGACCTCATTTATCGACAGCAACAGTCTCAACAGCCTCTCATTTTAAAAGCCAGAAAAATTCCTCCAAGCTACAGCAATTCTTTAGCTAAGACTAAAGACCTAGAATTGCCCCTTGTTCAACATATAATGAACATGTGACATCTGCTCTTGTTTTACAGGTGATCCTGGTCCAGGTGAACCCAGGTGAGACGTTCACCATCCGCATGGAAGACGGGGCTTTGCAATGCATCCAAGGTTTGTCCAATGAAGATCTTCATATTGCTCTTGCTAAATGTTACTGTTCAAATCAGATCCATTTGGAAAGGAATCAAGGTGTTTTCTCTAGTTTATGATGCCATTTTAAGTCTATTTTACATTTAGTTTGTTTGTTTGGTATGAAGACATGAAGATGTTTGTTTGGCAGGTTTTCTGAAGACTGTTTCTGAACTCAAGCATACTCAGAAACATAGCCTGGAGTAGGGCTGGACAATAATTCAATATCAATATGTATCGCGATATAATTTTTTTCAATAACGGTGATATGATTTTTAAACACTTTTCCGATATTTCGAAAAACATTTTCGTAAACTGAAAAAAAATAAATAAATAAATCAAAATAAACTGATGTGTGTCGGTTTAGGGAAATACCCGTAAATGGCGCATCATGCACGTTTTTCTGGCTGAAGCACACTTGTTTCAATCTATAAGAATAATCAGCCTACACTACCAGTCAATGTTTTAGAACAGTAAGATTTTTAATGTTGTTGTATTTTATTTTTTTTAAGAATTCTCTTCTGCTCAACAAGGCTGCATTTATTTGATCCAAAGTACAGCAAAAACAGTAAAATTTTGAATAAATGTTTTTGGAAAGAAATTATAGAAATTAATAATTTTATTTAGCAAGGATGCTTAAACTTGATCAAGTGATGATAAAGGCATTTATAACGTTACAAAAGATTTTTATTTCAGATAAATAGTGTTCATATCGATATCGGAATTATATTGTATCGACCGAAATTAAGAAATATATAGTGATATAAATTTTGGCCATATCGTCCAGCCCTAGCCTGGAGTATGATTTGCATTGTTGGAAATTGGTCTGAATCCAGAAACAGAGACAAACCTGCAATCTGGCATAACTTTTTAAGTATAATTGACCTTTTATTGCATTATTTTTGCTTGTCTTTGTTGATGTTCCCCACTATTTGCAAATTCGCATATCTAGAAATCTGCATACATTTTGCAACTGTTGTAGAACTAATAAAACCAAAATTTACAGTAGTAATATTTCTTTTTTCATGTTTCTATTTAGTTAAAATTTTAATAATAATATTTTGTAGTTATATTGGGTTACACTTGATTTTAAGGTGAACATGTAATTATGTATTTAAGTAATGAGTAATATTTATTAACAACATACTTATTATAGGGTTAGGATTAGGAATAGGCTTCAGAGTTAGTAGCATGTAACTATGCAAAATGTACTATTAAGGCCCGTTCACACCAAGCACGATAACTATAAAGATAACGATAAAGATATAGTTCTAAAAATCATTCTCAATATAGCAGAGTCCACGCCACAACTATAACGATAAAGGCACAGAGAAACGATATCGTTGGAATCACTTCCAGAACGATTTTTTCCAGCTGATGAACAATAAAAACATTGACAGCCAATCAGAATCCATCCTGCTATAATGAGCTCGGGAATTTAAAGCGGCAGACACACGTGCGCTTAGAATAAACAGACGATATCGTTCGCTGGTGTGGACGCTAATATCGTTATCTTTATAGTTATCGTTCTTGGTGTGAACGGGGCTTTAGTAGTACAGTAAGTACATGTAACAAGTAGGCTACACAAGTACTTATATTGACATGTATATATTCGCAAAATTTGCCCAGATTGTGCTGTCCTCCAAACAAGAACAGCAAACCAGAAGATTTTTTAATCCCATTTTAAATCACAATTGCGATTTTTATCAGACAAATCGCAAGTAATTTTTCCCCTCCAAATTTTGCAGCCCTAAAATGTTTTACATAATAATTATTTGCAAACCTCTTAAGGGATCTAGGTCATGTGACGGTGCTATAAAACCATTGCTAGTGTGTTTGGCCAGTGGAGAGGCGTTCGGTCACTGAATCCCTACACTAAATTACATCTGACCTCATAATGTCTTTTTAACTTCATAAAGGCCACCGAATTCCCTCAGTAAAAGTTTTGCAAGTGTATGTAAGAGATTTAAAGCGGAGAGTCACAGTAGTCTAGACCACAGGATACTGGATCTGACCGTCTGGGCGCTCACATCACTGTTTACACAGCTAAGAGGAGCTGCAATGACTGTTTAATTCAATTTGTCCAATGAGAATAGCAGAATCAGCAGCGGAGGGCTGTTTGGTTTATGCTAGAGACGGAGCTGGCAGCTGGCCGACAGAGAGAATGTAGACAGAGAAAGAGAGTCTGTACCTCACAGGTGTGGAGAAGATGCAGTTGAAGGCCACGGTAATGTTCTGGCATGTTCGGGATAAGAACTTTGTTTAATTTTCTAACGCTTGTACGATCTTTGGCCGCTGCACTGGATAAGCTAAGTCTCCTGTTATTCTTGATTGCATTTTTGCAAAAAATTTGCTGCTAAATGTTTTCCCAGGGCTGGGCAGTGTACTGTTGGCTTATCTTTATTAAAACAGTTCTGTAAAGAGGTGCTACATACTATGTCTGTAATTCAGAGCCCCTTTAGCATTTGAGATTGTCTAAAAGTGCTAAATGAAGCTCTATGGACATTTTTCGTGCAGGATCTGATTCCATAAAATCACAGTAATTGCCTTTTTTTTTGTGTGTGTGACATTTCTGACTGCTTATTGTTGCTAGTTGTTAGGTTGTCTGAATGACAAGTCGACAAATTGGACTTAAGAAAGCTCTGTGTACTGTAATTAATTCAATTCAATTCAATTCAATTCAAGTTTATTTGTATAGCGGTATTCACGATACAAATCGTTGCAAAGCAACTTAACAGCAAATTAAGTTTCTACAATATTTAGTGGTAGCTTATCAGTGGTGACTGTCAGTTAATGTACATATGGCAGAAATGTACGGAAAAATCAAAGACGTAATCAAACAGACGATGAACACTATTAACAGCAATTATTATGATGCAATCAAACTTATAGCAAAATGTGGTAGATTATGCCTGATTTAAAGGAACAGTTCACCAAAAAAATTATAATTGTCCTCATTTTCTCACATTTATGTATGGAAGCTCGTTTCTGCCACTGAATAAAAAAATAAAAAAAAAGGTAATTGCGACTTATTTCACAATTCTGAGTTTTTTTTTCTCAGAATTGCGTGTTTGTGTCTCACAATTCTGACTTTTCTCTCAATTGTGAGTTTATATCCCGCAATTCTGACATTATAACTTGCAATTGTGAGTTCGTTTTTATCGTGCTGATATGTATTTATTTTATTTATTTATTTTCAAAAGTTTGGGGTAAGATTTTTTCTAATATGTTGATTTGATGCTTTGAAAAGTAGTGTGAATATACAATATTTATAAGTAAAATAAAGGTATTTTAGTGGCCAATTACACATAGTGTCTGGACAGTCAGTGTCGACTGTGTTGATTAAAATATGAGTAATCCAGTTTTATGAGATCTAGCTTTTATGTTGTTTTTTGTGAAGCTGTTTGTGTGGTAAGAACCCAAATTTTTCAGTGGAAACATACAGGCCAAGAGGAAAAGCAGCATGTGGGGTTTGCTTTCCAGTCCTGCTGAGGTTTATGAAGCAGAAAAACATCTGAATTCTACTTCCTCCTCCTCTGAATCACCTTTCCTGCCAGGCGTAGGGCTTCTGATGGACGTCTGCAGGATCGACACTGATGCAATCCTTCCGAGCGACGGTCAATAGAATTGTGAGGTGTTACAAAAATATGTTCTGCTGCTCAGATACGTCACTGTGCATTAGTCTGTATCCTCACAGGCATACTGTCGACTCACTCTCATCAGGAGGCCTGTAAAATACACACACACACACACACACACACACACACACACACACACACACACACGCATGCATTC
>NW_015539882.1:340947-353274 GCF_001515605.1 Sinocyclocheilus anshuiensis
GGGCTGTAAAATACACACACACACACACACACACACACACACACACACACACACACACATGCATGCATTCCAGACTAATGACCCTTTTTCGCTCTCTTCGATATTATTTATTGGCATTTTGAGTAAGTTCACCTGATTTTCTTTGTAAAACGCTCTCTGCGTCCTTGTATTCCGGCGCTATCTCTTCCCTTCACTCCTTTTCTCTGGACTGAGTAAATATGTTTCCTGTTGATGTGGCTCGGAGGCCTCCCCCCCCTCTGTGGCTCCCCAATCCCTCACCCCTTTCCTCCAACTCCGAGAAACAGAACTCCAAAAGGCAATGTCTAATATCAGCGGCCACGGTTTTGAAAACTTTTGTGCAAAAAATGTGTCTCCCTTCTGACAGTCGAGAGTGCAAGAGGCCTTGGGCAGACGTTTAGAAGTGAAGGAAAACTTCTAAAAGAATGTGTACATGTGGAGATCAGGCACCGCTAACACATTACACCTGGGCCAGCACTTCCAGGTTAACCCTGTGCAGACAGCAGTCGCCTGTGGCCTCAGGGGAGACAAAATACGGACGCAGTCTTGGGGGGCACGAGTTGTGCTGAGCTTTTGATCTCGCTGTGGGACATGGTGGTCTTGATGAACGTCACATTGCTTGCTTATGTTAAAGCATCATAAAACACTGTGTCTGGCTCATCTCTGTTTTGGAGTTTTCTACAGGTCCTGAGTGTAATATCCAGAATTCCCTTAATGTAACGAATGACCAACCTGTCAAAAGTGACAGTAAAGACATTTATAATATTTCAAATGATGTTTCAGATAAATGCTGTTCTTTTGAACTTTATAATCATCAAAGAGTCCTGAAGAAAAAGTATCATGGTTTTCCACAAAAAAGAAATCGGCACAACTGTTTTCAACATTGGTAATAAGAAATATTTCTTGAGCAGCAAATCAGCATATTAAAATGATTTCTGAAGGATCATATGACATTGGTGACTGGAGTAATGGCTGCTGAAAATTAAGCTTTGCCATAAAAAAAAATATTTTACCATGTCTAAGAAGTTGGGTAAACTTCTACAGCGGTAAACAGAAAGTACAACAAATGTCATTTTGCGTTCCCATTGGCTCTAATAACAAAAAATAAAAAATAAAAATCCATGCTAGCGTTTTTGACTTTCTAAAAGAGGAAAAAATGTTGAGAGATTGATTATATTGGTCAGGCGAGAGAAAGCTGTTGTATTAGAAACACTTATGCAGCAGCGTGAACTTGTTTTCTGTCATTTAATGCTAAGGTAATATAACACAAAGTATATATTTTTTTAAATAAAAATATAAAAACTTTGCTAGTTTTACAATGTTAGTCACTGTGGAAATGCGACATCATAGTCTGTGAAAAGGGTCCATTATACTGTCATAATAGTAGTAATAATAATGTCCAGAATCAGAGCAACAGAATACTCTATAGAGAAACACACAACTTTCTGCACTTGCACTCAAACGAGAGTCACACACACCGAGTGAGTTATATATGTGCAGAGATGCATGTACATGCTAAGAGACGTTGACGCCTCCCACAGTAGCCTGAGCGACTACAAACAGCAAAGAGCAGGAGTTCCAGGAACAGATGGTGGTTAGTTTTATAAAGAAAAGTGCAGCTTATTTCAAACTCACTAACTCAAGTTCAGGTTATTTTGCTCTCTCCATCTTGCTGTTTGTTGTTCCTGTTTTTCGTTGCACCGTTTTCCTTTTTATGGCATTTTGGTGTTTTTTTTCTTTCCCTCGTTTAGTGTGTGACTGTTCTGGTCTGGGCTCTTTCCTGGTGGAGGAAACCCCCTCTGCCGCACAGATGATCATAGCAGAGCTTCAATTCCATTCCACTGACTCACTCCGCTGAGGAACAGTGGATTTTTGTGTGCATCATGGAACGGGCAAAGAGAGCAGTCTGAGGAAAAGGGCAGCGTTGTGTCTCAGTCAAGTCCTTTTGGTGACATGCTCTCTGTGTGCGTGTCCATGAATGTGCCAATCTTTTCTAAATCTATTGGCACCCTCGATAATTTTTTTGAAAGGCCTTTTTGAACGAAAGCTCTCAGAGGAAAACTTTATTGCTCAGAGGTTGCTCTTTCATAGCTTAGGAGACAAAGTCAGTGTGGAATTAAAATTGTTCCTGTTTATTTTTCTTATAAACATTCCTAGTCTTATTGTGCATGAATCATTGGTGCATGTTATTTCAAAATCAAGTCAATCATTGATAAAAATCAAGTCCCACCCTACATTTTCTTCCTGATTGAATATCCTGTTTTATTTAGAAATGAGTCACATTATAAAAGTAGAATGGTTTGTGAATTCTTAGTTTTTCTCTTTGAAGTTTCATCTTACAGATATTTCACTTCAGATTACTTAGTATGCAAATAGAAACAAATTAGGTTTTTAACAGATTAGGAAGGCTGTGATTCATTTGAATAATTATATGCACTGCGGGTTTTAGAGTGAAGCATGATATTGTGTTCAGTTACACGCGTGCAGCTCATGATTCAGTGTTTCAGCATCTCAAGTGCATTCATTGAACTAATTTATTGAAACCCACTGCACATATTTTGGAAACTTTTTATTTTTTTACATTTGGTCTATTAAATAAAATTTGTAGGGATGTAACGATGGGATGTAACGGTAGGGATGTAACGGTTTGTGTGAATGTATCTCTGAGGGGAACTGACTGGCTGTCTTTAGAAAAGTTGAGATGGTAATCTTGCCTCTGTATAACGCATATTAAAGTGTTGTTTAAGCACAGCACTTCTTTGTTTACAGCGGTAACAAAGGAAATGCTATATTTGCTGCTTTTCCGTAAACGCCACCTACTGTCAGAGAGTGAATTTGCATTTTCATTCAGCCCGTCTGCTGTTTTTGTTTCATGCAGATGTTTTATGCAGTAAAGTCAGACCATCTTCAAATTTCGAAATCATGTAGTCTAATTTGGAAACTGCTTGGTGGGATCGTGATTAAAATACCGTGGTTGCCTCAAATTTGAAATGGAACGAGTACAAGCAAAGCCTTAGTTTGTTTATATGAAGAGATTTCTTTTATTTGTGTTATTTATTTGAGTTTAGTTTTGTTATTTTACATATTTCAATTTCACAAAGAAATGTGAATTTTGTCCAAGCAATCATAAAAGGACACCTTTTCATTTATAATTTGTCTTAAATCTCATTTTGTAAAAAAATCCCTAAAAATTTGTATGAATTTATTACTTTTACATAAGTCTTGATTCACTCTCCTTTTAGTCTTGTTGGTGTAAAGGACAAACAGTTGAGCTATTAACGAGTTCTCAATTGTGATTTTTTCTTTCGTACTGCTTCTGCTGCTTGTTTCATTTAAAAGTTTTCGTATCCTAATTCCCTGGTTTTCAACCTACTGCCGCCACATTCTCCAGAACATTACACAGTGGAACATTCCACCAGTTTGTTTTTTCTCCTCCTCCTCTCTCTCTTTCTCATTTCTCTTGCTCTTTCACCGTTCTTTTTTTGCTGACCTACAATTTTCAGCTACCGCTGTGTCCTGCAGCAGGCTTTCTGCGTGCCTTCATGGGGCAGTGGTTTGGTAATCGTAGTCTCAAGTTCCAGGATAACAAGGGCACGCATAAAAACAAACCCGGTAGATTGACACCTTCGGTCCCTGCCAGCTCTCTGGCACAGTTTGCGCTGCCCGGCCCGAACAGGATGAGTGTGCACTTAATGAGAGTGAACTCCATAACCCTCCTCTGGTTTACTAACCTGTGCAAACCCACATCACAGATTTAATCTGAGTGTTCTTAAAGGGGCAGTTCACCCAAAAATTAAAGTTATGTTATTATTTATTCACCCTCATGACTTCTGTGGAACAAAAAAGGAAAATTTTTGAAGAACATGCTCACACAAAGTTATCTTCAAAAGCTTTCAAAAACTTTGCAATATAGTGCATAAGTCATATGTATCACTTTTATGATGCTTACACAGTGCTTTTGTGTCCTTTTTGAAGCTTGACAGCACCAGTCTCCAATTACTTTCATTATATTGCAAACATTGGGCAGAATATTTTCCAGAAATGTACTTTTTGTGCTCCTACAGAGGAAAGGAACTCATACAGTTTTGGAATTACATTTTTACATTTTTGGGTAGACTGCCCCTTTAAAAGCAACTCTTTGTGTCGGTTTGTATTTTTTGGTCTTTATCTGCTAAATTTGATCCTGGGATATATTTAAATTAAGGAGCCACACTGAGTCTGATCTCCATCTGCAGTAACGTGAGCATAGTTTGGGCTTTTTTAAAGGAATTTTTTAGATAGACAATGGCACCATTTATGAGCGTGACAGACTTCATCCAGACAGGGCTGATCCAAGAGTCTCTCTCCCTCTGTCTGTCTTCCTCTCTCGCCGTCTCTATCTCTGTTGAGTCTGAACTGTAGATCATGTCAGAGCAAAGGAAACTCCTTCCTGAGCACAGAGCATGTCAGAGCAGGTCTGCCATGGTAGTCTCACCTTTTACCTCTTTTTTCCCCTCTTGCTCTACAGTATTTCTTCTGCACCTTTATATTTGTGTATACCTAGTGTGCTTAAAATCAACATGACGTCAAAATTCACCAGAATGACCTTCTTAAAACACATTCCTGGTCATCAGTGCACATTCTTCCAACGAACACAAACTAAAACTTTTTTTGTTGTTGTTAATTGAAATGAAGCTGAAATAAAATATAAATATTAGATGAAAAACCTAAAAAATATTTGAAATACAGAAATATTGCCTTGGAAACTAACTGAAATAAAATCGGTTTACGTTTTTAAAATTACTAAAATTTTAAAGCTGAAAAAGTAAATAAAGCTAAATAGAAATATAAAAAATTAAAATAACAAAAGCATATGATTGAAATAAAATTAAATGAAATAGAAATAGATTAAATTAAATAAATCTTAAAGAAATTAAACTTTTTCTTTCAGTTCTGATTTTCATTTATTTCATTTGATTTTCATTGAAGCTGAAGTACTAAAATTACTGAAATTAAAACAATTAAAAATAAATAGAGAGCTAAATCGAAATATTAAAAAAACAAAAACTAATAAAAATAACAAAGCACATGATTGCAATAAAATTAAATGAAATAGAAATAAATTAAATTAAATACAAATCTTGAACTTAAACATTTCCTTTCAGTTCTGATTTTCATTTATTTCATTTTTGAACTAATTGTTCAACATTTCAACTAAATTGAAATATTAAAAACCAAAACTAATAAAAAAAAGCACATGATTGAAATAGCTAATTAAAATAAAATAAACCTGAAACAAAATAGAACATAAATATTAGATATTAACTATACAAAAAAATTTAAGTTTGTTTTATTTCAGTTAGTTGCCAAGTTTCTCATACTCATTTAAGTTGAAGAACAATAACTAAAATTAAAACTGAAATAAAAATAAAGAGAGAGCTAAATAGAAATATTAAAAAACAGAAAATACTAATAAAACTAACAAAAGCACGTCATTGAAATAGTTAATTGAAATAAAGCTGAAATAAAATAAAATATCAATATTAGATGGCTTTTCTGTTTGTTTGTTTAGTTAAAATACTAAAATTATTAAAATTAAAACTAAAATAAAAATAAACAGAAAGCTATTTAGAAATATTTATAAAAAAAACAAAAGCACATAACAAAATTACTAAAACTGAAATTATAATAAATATTGAAAATAAAACTAAAAGCTAATTCAAGATATTAATAAATACGTTAATAGTATGTAAATAATAATAATAAAATAACACTGCCAAAGACAAAAACACTATTTTTAATTAGGAATGTTGTTTACTAATTGTATTTACATCTTAGATTACTCACTAGTATGTACTCGAGTCAACCAACTCTAGCATCAAATGGACTCAGATCTGTACCAGAAGCTCTAATGTTAAAATTCACTGAGAAACCCCCATGTTGAGAATGGCAGAGCTGCGGCATATACGCTGATCAGGCGTGCAGGGCTGGAGAGGAGCTGGAGAAGGTCAGGTCTGCCTCCTACAACATTTTCCTTTCCCATTCACTTGGGAATCACCCTACACAAGAGTCCCTTCAGCCCCAGCGAGGTCAAAGCGTGTCTCTGAGCCAGCTACTGAAATCATTGGCCAGTAGCTATAAATCAAGAGGCGCGTCTTTATCGTTGCGTGATTCACTCGAGCTTCCGTTGCTTTTGGGTTTTTTCGCGGATGTTGGGTGGGGAGAGGGTAAAGTTCTCACCCTGTTAACTCAGGATGGGAAGCATGGAAATGAAAACAATGCCTTGAAACACCAGAGATGGCCTGGCATGATAGCGACACCCTGCATGGTCTAATTCTCTGAATGGGCTTTTATCAATGACACTGGGAGTAATTCAGGTCATTCCTCGGACTAATCAGCTGCTGAGAGGGGGAGTGGCTGGAGGGTAGCCGTGAAGTAGTCTCATTTTCCTGGAGGGCTGTTTGCGTAACGCTCTCCACGCAAGAGTTGAGTGAGTCCGCGGATGATTTTTATTGCACATCCTGAAAGCCAACACCCTCCCACCCCAAACATGCTGGGAATTCACAACCAAGCGCTATCCACAGGGCTCACCGTTCCCAAGGCAGGGTGGATCTCTAGACAGGCTGTTTGGAATATTGCTGTTTCTGGGCCATTTTGTTTTAGCTTTGAAAGGTGGGCTTTGTCTTAGATTCAGTTGAATCGACATCTCACTGCCAAATCCCATACTACATTCCTCTGTGGCCAATATCTTGTTTAATGGCTTTCATCTGCTTGCTACATCTTTTCTTGCATCTTTTAAGTCTTTTCTTTTTATCTAATCAATTTTTAAAAATGTTATAAAATATATTGAAATTAAATTTACAATTTAAAAATATGTAAAAAAAAAAAAAAGTTCTTTCTCTCTTTCTTTCTTTCTTTCTTTCTTTCTTTCTTTCTTTCTTTCTTTCTTTCTTTCTAGCACTTGCATTTCAATAAAACATTTCAAATTATTAATGTGGAGAAAAAAGTATTTTATTTAAATTTTTCTGCCAGCAGTTACATTTTAGTAAACCATTTTTAATCATGTCAATTAAAAAAAAATGTTCTAAAATATATTGTCAATTTTGAATTTTTTTTTTCTACCACTTGCATTTCAGTAAAACATTTGAAATTATTTATGTGGAGTAAAAAGTATTTTATCTTATTTTTCTGCCAGCAGTTACAGTTTAGTAAAACATTTTTTTTTTTTAATATATTATGTCAATTTTGAATTTATTTAATTTTGAATTTTCTATTTCTTTTCACATTTCAGTAAAACATTAAAAACATTAAAACTCTTTATATATTATAAAATATATTGTAAATTTTTAAATATATTTATGTATTTATTTATTCTGTCAGCACCATATTCCGTTTGAAATCAACCATGTTTTTTTTTATAAAATATGGTATATTTTATTATCTGTGTATTTATTTATTTATTATTATTAACTGTTAAACAAGCAAAATATGACAGTTTGTCTGTTGCCGGATAGCAGAATTAATCAGCAAATGAATTAGTCTGACTTTTACCAATGTATCAGTCTGTCGTAATTGCCGCAGATCACTCATAATATAAGTTTTATGAACATTCAGTCAATTATGCAGTTCAGACTTGTACAGGTGAAATCAGCTTTACATCAGATGATCTGGAGCACCGTAAGTTAAAAATGAATACCGAGATAGAGTTGAGTGTGCATGTGAGCTTGAAACAAATGTTTAAGAACGTACAGATGTCTCTATTTGTATAAATACATTTTATTAATTAATTTTGAAAGGGATTTCACAGGTCCGAACCAGCATTTCTGACTGAGATCTCTACCTGTGGGACTCGTATTTGGACCTTTAATAAAGTGTGTTTGTCCGCCTGTCCGAAAGAGTGCGTCACCAAGAATACTTCAAACATTAATAACTTTCATTTCATGCGAATACAAACATTTTATAGTAAATATTTGAGACTGGTATACATCTCACCCTGTGATTCGAGCCTGTGTAAATGCAGAGAGGAAAGCATACCTCTACTGTCTGTTATTTAACAGTGTTTGGAGTTCACCAGAGGTGAGTTACAACTAAATGACCTTTGCATTATATTTTGTTATGATTATGCCTCAAGATGCCTTTTTTTCTGTATCAGAGTTTAGCTGAGGGACTATATAATGGTGCCTGAATTAGGATAGATTGTGTGTAGGGAAATAATTGGTCTGCGAAACACAAATACGTCCCCTTGATCAAGCGCATCTGTTGGATAAACACTTTGGCTCCCTGGGCTGCGAATTTTCCTCGTTGGACGGAGAGAGACAGATAGTGTTTACAGCAAGAACAATGGGCCGTGCAATCATGAAAACACAAACTGCATGTACTGAGAGACACACAAACCCTCTCCAGAGAAAATTACCATCTCCTATATACATAATCAGATTGACTGCAGGTCTGGAATTCTGCCGTTTCATCTGGTTGAAAGGAAAAACAGAAGAAATTCTGATGGATGGGTCACATTATAGTGTGTCTTTCAACGTTTGTCCGACCTTTGGATGTTTTTCTCTCATTTATGAAGATTAATTGGTGTGGTGCAGCAGTTTTTTTATGTGCTCGAATGTTGCTCAACAGCTCAGGAGATCTCTGTTGGTATTATTTTTGGGTTTGGGATTTGTTCTGAACCACCTTTTTGAAGCGTTTAAACGAAGACTTTTTGTCCTGTAGTGGTGGATGAAAAACAAAAACTGCCAAAAAATCTGGGAAGGCCCAGAATATCATAAAGACTGTCATTTACTCTCCCTCGTGTCATTCCAAACTCTGTGACGATTAGATGTTATGAGAATGTTGGGAATGTTTTGGTTCCCATTGACTTCCATTGTATTATTTTTTTTTTGTCTATATGCAAGTCAATAGGAACCAAAACCAACTTTCTTCAAAATATCTTCTTTTGTGGTCTGCAGAAGAAATAAAGTCATGCAAGTTGACAATGGCATGAGGATGAGTAAATAATGATAGAATTTTCATTTTTTGGGTGGACTGTCACTTTAAAGTCGGGCCCTTTTGACTTACCCTAGCAACACCCTAGCAACCATCTAAAACACCCAAGTTTTGCACTGGCCTTACACACATTCACTGCAGAAAATAAAAAATGTAGTTGAAATGTCATTGTTTTCTCTCTTGCTTCACAACTTGTTTATGCAATTCTTGACAAAGTGCGACTACAGAGATAATATTATTTTGAATTTTTGATTTAGATTTTCTGATTTTACTTTACTTTATTATTCATTAATAATTATTTATTGATAGTTGTTAATTAGTAATTTTTTTTAATGTACATTTTTTATTATTTTATGTATTCACATTTGTTATGAATATAATATTTGTTATTATTTTATGTATTCACATTTGTTATTAATATAATATTTTTTTTAGGATTTGACAAAGTGCAGCTGCAGAACTATTAAAATAATAATGGAGAGCATAGATGAATTATTTTGAATTTTTGATTTTTTTTTTATGCATGATTTTTCTTGTTTTCACATTTTTTTTACTACTGCCTTTTAAAATGTTATTTTACTTTACTTTATTATTTATTAATAATTATATTTATTAATATTTATTAAGAATTGAATAAAATTATTTTAATCTTACATTATTTTAAATTATTTTATTTTTATTATTTTATTCATTCATATTTGTAATAAATATTATCTTCATTTTGGGAATTTTCTCATAAAATGTATTCTATTATTTTAATAATATATAATAATTATAATGAGTTTTTTAATTTTCAGTTTTTATTTCAATTTGAGTTTAGATTTTAGTGATTTGTTGTATATTCTTTAAAAATATCTTTGTTTAGCTTATAATATATAATATTATAAATTTTTCAACTTTTACCTAAAGTTAAAATAAAGTTTTCATTTTATTTAGTTGCTAAAGCAACATTTCTCATTTTCATTTAAACTGTTTTAAGTTTACGTTTTTCAGCCAATATTTATATTTTATTTTATTTCAGCTTTATTTTAATAAAAATAAAACTTTTTTTTATAGTTTTATAATTTTTGTTTTACTTTATTTGATTATTTATTGAGAATTGTATTCATATTTATTAATTATTTATTGTTTTAAATTTACATTGTTTTAATTATTTGAATTTATTTCATTTTATATATGTATTCATATTTGTTATTCATGTTGTTTTTTAGGGATTTGTATTTGGGGTTTTTTTATTATTCAAGGTGTCATAATCTGAGTAGTTTAAGAGTTTTGAAATCTCTTCTGAGGAACAGCAGGGTTGTTTTCTCAGATTGAGGAGTGGAAGACCTCATTAAAAGACTCCATCTGCTATCCATGTATTTTTAATGTTGTCTAGGAGAAACATAGATGTTAAAGTGATCTCAACTGTGATTTTTCTCTCCTACAGCGTCCTTCACGCACACACACACACACACACACACACACACACACACCCTCCCAAACTCGCTCGCTTGCTCAAAAACACAGATCAGATTTGCAAACCATTGCAGAAAAAGCACTTCCTTTCTTTCCCTCAGATTGATGCAAGACATTCTTTCCAGAAACATCCCTTTCTTTTGCTCTTTTCTGCTTGTCGTCTCCCTGTCTGGCCAAGCTAGCCCTCCGAAGTGAATTAGTGGATCTTACTTAGGAACTGATCGTTTGTGGAAGACTGAACTTCCGTTTTGCTCCTCTGCAATCTATGTATATGCACATGGTACGCGCTGTCAATCACAGCTTCTCTAAAAAGAATGAAACCGAAAATGCCACTTGGCAGCTTTTCCTCGAAAGTTTATCTGGAGTAAAAGCAAAAAAAACCCACACGCATGAGGATGTGCACTCGCACACACTTTGGTGGTGTGTCAGCGGCCCCCAGCAGGACTGAGTGGACTTTATGAAGTACCCAGCAGGCCCTGCAGTGGGGGAGAGAGCTTCTCTCTGAAGCACAAAGAGGGGTTTGTTCTGCTGAAGAGGCTCTCTGCCTCAGCCTTCTCAGAAGCTTGGCAATCCAGCAGTTTTACGCCCGTTTCCTACATCCACCTCTGTCCATCTCTCTTGCTGCTCTTCAAACATTGCTCATTGCTTCTGCTTAGCGGATGATAAATGGACTAAAAAATTCTTATAGACCAGAATCATAGAGACTTTAGGTTTGGCTCTTTTTACTTAAAGCCATTAAGCATCCACCTTAGCAGCATTATAGCACTCTCTCATGACACCCCAGCACAAGGGTGTCCAATCCTGCTCCTGGAGGGCCACTGTCCTGCAGAGTTTTGCTCCAACCCCAATTAAACACACCTGAGGCAGCTAATTAAGGTCTTAGGTAAACTAGAAACGTCCAAGCAGGTGTGTTGAGGCAAGTTGGAGCTAAACTCTTTTGGAAAGCCCTGCCCTAGCATCACAGTGCTGAGTTTGCATCACTCACATATTTTCTTCAGATAATTAGAAATGAGGTCTGTCATGTTATTGTAAATATATATGGGCGATGTGTGTACATTGTAATTATTTTTCCAATTTATTTTTATCCTAACATCCTGACCACAGACAGGCTCTATTGGTAAATGAACTGCGTAGGACTGTAGCCCAGTTATGTACAGTGATATGGAGATAAAACAAACAATATATTTACCTGCATATATTTACATGTGTCTTTTCAATGCTCTACAAGTCCACCACAATTATTTAATGTCTTTGAATTGTCCTCATTTGGGGAATTTTCTCATCAAAATAAATCCGTTATTACTCTGTTATTTTAGTAATATATAATAAGTTTTTTAATTTAAATTTTTAATTTTAATTTAATTTTTAATTTTAGTTTCTAAATAATAGATGGGTCTATATATATATATATATATATGAAGAGTTCATTTGCAAAAACCGATAAACGCCACTTAAAAAAAAATATTTTATTTCAGCTTTATTTTAATCTAAAATCTGTTATTTTTTTATAGTTTTAGTTAACATTAACAACACTAATCTTATGATTACTTTCATTGCATTCTTTGAAATTTTTTATAGCCATAGTAAAAATCTAGTTTGCCTTTTTTCCGTTCTGTCTTTTTTAAATCTGTTTTTCTTTTCATTAGCCTTCACGCCATCCATCCCTTCAAACCTTCAATCGAGGTAGAGGAATGTTTCTGATGAGTTCTCTCTCTCTTCTTTCTATCCTTTTCTCTCATGCTCTCTCTCTCTCTTTGTGGGTCAAGGATGAAAGGGCCCTTCATATTAAGAGCTTGTGATACAATCCTGTCACTCAGTCATCTCAAAGCTCCCCCCAAACCTCAAACTCGGCTCCTCCACTTTCACAGGAGTGAGGGGGGG